>NC_054831.1:18431515-18734545 GCF_018345385.1 Vulpes lagopus | reverse complement strand
AATGGAAACTGTGGATTTCTATCATAAATATTCAAATAGTTGAAGTGAAATGATTTCGTAAAGTCTCATTACTTTCACTGTATGCTTATTTAGTATTATTTTAAATTGTAGAGGAGAAAGAACAGGATGAAAGGCAGAGATGGAAGAAGAAAAACCTTTTTAAGTATCCTGGAGGAATTGTCTTTTCTCCTTCAATAACAATCAGATGGAAAAAAAAAATAACAATCAGATGGAATTTTACTCTAACAGCAAGTCAAAGAATAATTTTCACTCTGCCATTTCAAAAAACTCTATTGTGCAATTATCCTACATTCCCTCTGCATATTACAGTCAAATTTGGTTAAAGAAGAAGCATCAATTTGTTCACAGAGCACTGTCCATGGTATTTTAATAAAGGTTTTTTTCAGAGCTTTCCTTGTATATCTCGTCCTGTTACCTATACCGACTAGAATTCCAAGGAGAAAAAGAAAGAAAGAAGAAATAAAGAAAGAAGAAAGAAAGAAAGAAAGAAAGAAAGAAAGAAAGAGAAGGAAAGAAAGAAAGAAAGAAAGAAAGAAAGAAAGAAAGAAAGAAAGAAAGAAAGAAAGAAAGAAAGAGGAAAGAAAGAAAAAAGAGGAAGGAAGAGTTTTTGGTTTCTTTCTGATCTATCAAAAACTGAAAGTGAAACATAAGGACTTTCAGGATGCTATTAACTTTAGAAGGCCTTTGTATGAGGTCATTAAGGATTGGTTTTCCTTTTCTGTAAGGTTAACTTTTATCCATGCTTTTTTTTTCCACTTCTCACCACACCGTATTCCATGTCTTTCCATGCACAGGTCTTCTCTTCTCTACCAAATTATGAATGCTTTGAGGGCAGTTTTCATGTAGTTTTCTACCTCCTTTCCTCAGCATCCTGGGGATGGCCTTGTTCATAATAGGTACTTGGTGGACCTTTGTTAAACTAATGGATGATATTAAAGCCAACTCATATGCCTTCAGGGAGATGTCTAACTAAAATGTAGTTAATGGAGTGTAAATAATTGATCATAAATGAGATGCAACAAACCAGTAATTCCTATCTAGAAACATGTTCCCAAATCTTACTATTTTATGATTAATTTTTAAAATCCCGAGGGCAAGGCCCTACCCTTGTAAGTGGTGATGAGTTTTCCCTGAAGGAACTGGATATTCCCACTGATAGTCATTCTAAAAAAATAAGTCAAGACATGAGGCAGGGCTGGAGATTGAAAGAGGCAAAGAGCTTCCTACACTTCTTCTTCTTCTTGGTCCTGGCACTTAGGTGGAAAGGCCTGGAGTGGGTCTTGTGGTAGGAGTTTGCTACCCCTTGCCAGAGGGAGGGGAGAAGCATGACCAAGTTTCACAGGCAGTGGTAGTGGTAGCAGTAACAACTATAGTAGAAGTAGTAAATAAATCTTTTGGAAACATCAAGGAAGCAATGTAGTCTTCTAGAAAACTGAAGAAACAGATAATAGGACTGAACCCTTTAGTTGGAAAAGGCCAATGTATTCCCTGGGGGAATGAAAAGGTAGCAGATTTCTGAGCACAGCCTTTAGACCTGAGTGTTGAAATTGTTTCTTAGGGAAAATGGCCCTGTGTATTTTTATTTATTTTAAAGATGGAATGCTGTGATGAATGGTTAATTTTTGTGTTAACCCAATGGGCTAAGGGATACCTAGATAGCTGGTAAAGCATTTCTGATGTGTCTGTAAGGGTGTTCTCAGAAGAAATTAACATTTGAATTTATTAGTAAACTAGGTAAAGAAAATCAACAATATGAGTGGGCATCATTGAGGGCCTAAATAGGATAAAAAAAAAAAAAACGGAAAAAGGGTGAATTTACTGTCTCTACTTGATTTAGAAGAGTTATTTTTCTCCTGTCCTGTCCTTAGACATCAGCGCTCCTGGTTTTCAGGCTGTCAGCCTCAGACTGGGAGATATACCATCAGCTTCCCAGGTTCTCCAGCTTGCAGACAGAATCTTGTGGCATATGCCAGTCTTAACAATTGTGTGAGCTTATTCCCATAATAAATCTCCTTGACTGCTACAGACTAATACAAATGTTAACAGCTATATCTTAGTTTCTTGCCATTTTTTTAGAGAGAGAGAGAGAATGAAGAAGAAGAAGAAGAAGAAGAAGAAGAAGAAGAAGAAGAAGAAAAGAAGGAGGAGGAGGAGGAGAGGTAGAGGGAGAAGGAAAGAGAGAATCTTAAGTAGGCTCCACATCCAGCACAGAGCCTAATATGGGGTTCGATCTCACAATCCTGAGATTATGACCTGAACTGAAATCAACAGTTGGACACTTAATTAACTGAACAGCCCAGGTGCCAGGTGCCCCAGTATCTTACCATTTTTCAACTACGACACAACTCTAAGGATGACACAGAAAAGGCCATTGCTCTTTGTTCCCTGAGGGGCTATTGGCAGCATTGGGAGATTGGGAAATCCTATACAGGCAGTTATAGAAGCAGTGAATGAGGCAGAGGGATAGCAGTTATCCTACTGGTAATGATCAAAATCTTTTAATCAGATGTTTAGGACTGTTTGGATTTATAGGCTCCATATCTTTTTTTTTTTTAAGATTTTATTTATTTATTCATGACACACACACACACACACACACACAGAGAGAGAGAGAGAGAGAGAGAGAGAGAGAGAGAGGCAGAGACACAGGCAGAGGGAGAAGCAGGCTCCATGCAGGGAGCCTGATGTGGGACTTGATCCCAGGACTCCAGGATCACGCCCTGGGCTGAAGGTAGGCACTAAACCGCCGAGCCACCCAGGGATCCCCTAGGCGCCAAAGCTTCATTAAATTTACTTTAACTCTATGTACTTCATTAAAGTTGTGTTGCTTCTACAACTTTCACAATTAGGAGCAATTAGCTTAAATACACCTGTTATTATTCTATCAGTCTCTACCTTTCTGAATGAAAAATTTTTTTGTTACACATGATTTAAGATTCTGTATTCCCTGTGCATGCTACGGATTACACCATGCTTTTTCTAAACATGCATTTAAGGCCTTTTGCTACCACGATTTTTCCTTAGGTAAAATGTTGAATGAGCTGGTAAGCGTTTTATTTGGAGGTTGATGTGCAGCAAAACCTATCCCAGTAGCATGGGCAGCTGAGGTTTCATTTTGCAGATCCCAAGCTAATTCATTTAGAACAGTGACTTACTCATGTGTGGAGCACTTGACTTTTAAAACCATCTGGCTTATAGTTGCAGAAATAATGCAGCAGCCTTTTGATTCCCTCATCTCTCATTCTTGGAGAGGCCGTGCCGTTTAATTTCAGAAATGGAGCAATCTTGACTAACTGCCAAGTATCAGCTTTCAGTATATTTTTTATTGTTTCATTTACATACCCTTCCAGAGATCAGGTTTGCATGGAAGGGTTTATAGTCTTTTTGCTCTGGCTTTGGTGGTAAAACAAATGAAGCAGCAATAAAAACATATCTGCATAGCTTTGGTTGCTACAGTACTTTTTGTTCCAATTTTCAAAATGGGGTGAAATACAGCATAAACCAGAAATTCTTCAGATAACTTTTTGGCTTCTAGGTCAATATTGATTCTCTCTCTCTCTTTTTGTTACATATGTGTTTATTTTTCTATTTAGCTTTTGCTATTTGCCTTGGCCTAGGATATTCATTTTCTGATGGGATTGGAAAATTATTTCAATTTATCATCTAAATATCCAGGCAGAGGAAAACTTTGGATTGTTCTTTGAAATAATGGGAAAGTGTTGAGGATATATTCTTATTTGCAAAAATGTTCTAGTGTTTGTTTCATGATTATTTTCACAATCTTAGCTAGTAGAAATTTTAGAATTAGTTATGCTAAAATTTTAATAGGCAGGAGAAACAAAATAATCTGTTTAATTTAAATTTCGTTCAATGCCGAGTTTCTATGTAACTTTCCACCTCTGGGATAGAAGTTGCTTTGAATTACATTGCTAATCTTGTTTCTTGTATTTTCCTTGTGTTTTCTGTGTTCCTACCAAATGGAACCACTTCTAGATAATTTCACATTGTACTGTTTTGCAGACTTTCCTGATTTTCTACTCTGTCTCACTTCCTCTAGACTGTCTAAAAGAGCACTTCTCACCATCTCATATGTACATTCTTTCTTCTGACCTCTTTAGGGATCTTAAGCCACAATTTTCCTCTGGTGGCTAAGGAAATTTTTCTGTTGATGACCCATAGCACTTACTTTCCATTGTTTGAATTTTCTTCTCTTGCCTCTTGTATTATATGGTCTCTCTCTGTCTCTCTTTTTCTTTATCATCTATGTATCTATTTGTCTATCTATCATCTACTGTCTATCTATCTATCTAGTTTCATTGTTTCATCTTCTTTAGTAGCTCTGAACTTTTTAGACTCTTTTATTGTCTTACTATATCCATCATGCCTTACTTATAATAGCTATTCATGAAATTTAGTGATAAGTCAATGAATGAAAATCCCTGTAGGACATTGCTGCATAAAAGGGTGGTTTTTTTTTTTTTGCAATAATTATGGGTTCCTAAACTGAATTCTTGTAACTACTTTAAGCTTTGCCCTTAGTTCAAGTTTTTACTTAATTGTTCTCATTATATAAAACAGTTAAACATGGAGATATAAAAGTAGAAAAACAAGGCAACATCTTTCCTTGTTCTCTTCCTTTTCATATTTCTTTCTTTTTTGAAAATGAAGACAGAAAATATATTACTTTTCTTGTGCATTATGAAGAATGCATATTTTATTTTATTTCCAGTGGGATGAGAGGTTTTTAAAAATTATTCCAGGTCTTTCTTAAAATTTAAACATAAGACCGGTTCTCTTTACAGCAGTTTTTTTTTTTCTTCAGCAAAATGGAACTTTATCAAATTGCCTTGAGACATAATTTGCTGTGTATCTTTTACCACATACCATTATATTTGGAAAGGAAATTAGAAGTTTCAAGAGTTATTGTAAATTATTTTGTCATAGGTGTTGAGAGTTAAGATTCCTGAAAAAAAATTGTTTGCTAGGATCTCCTAAGTGGAAAAACGTTCTGATGAGCCATATAACTAGCAAATTTCTAGATACCAAAGACTCAAATTTAAAGATGACCTCTACAGACGAAGGAAGTCTGCCTTCCCATCTCCAAAAGATTGGCAAATATAGAAATGCTGCTAGTCAATCACTCATTTATCCATTCATTAATCCTAACATTTTTTGAGCACTTACTCTGAGCCTTTTACACTTTAAGTGGTTCCAGCTATATGGATGCTTAAGACAAAATCTCTCTCCTTGCTCTTAAGGAGCTTAACCTTTGGTGGGAGAGCAGCAGACTGACTGTGTGAATGACCTCAATTCTTGATTCTGTATATGTAAGCTTTGACATGAGATTTTGAGTTCTTCTCCCTGAAAGCATAGTCTATTTCTATACACCTTGATTCTGAGTTTGGTCATGTGACTTACTTTAACCAATGGCATTTTATTTTACTAAAAATGTTTATTATTAAGTATAGCTGACATTCAATGCTATATTAGTTTCAGGTGCACAACACAGTGATTTGGCAATTTTGTACATTACACAAGTGTTATCATCTGTTGCCATACATTATTACAATAATATTGGGTATATTTTCCATGCTGTACTTTTCATCTCTACGACTTATTTTTTTATAACTGGAAATTCGTACCTCTTAATCTCCTTGACCTATTACATTCCTCTCTACCAGTTTGTTCTCTGGAAAAAGTTGATGGGAGCTACCTGAGGCTTGAAAAAGGATTTGCCCCCTTCCATTTTTGCACCTTTTCCTTCAAGTGAAACTGAATTAGGATAAGCCTCCTAGAATGATATAAAAGCATGTGGAATAGAGCGAAGTAATCCTAGCTGGTAAGTGGTCAGTTATCAGGCATGCTAATGAGCCCGGCTCAGTGCAGGGGAACTGTCCATTCCAAATCATGAACAAATAAAGGCATATAGTTTTTAATCATGGAGTTTTTTTTTTAGATTTTATTTATTTATTCATGAGAGATACACACACCACAGAGAGGCAGAGACACAGGCAGAGGGAGAAGCAGGCTCTATGCAGGGAGCCTGACATGGGACTCGATCCTGCATCTCCAGGATCAGGCCCCAGGCTGAAGGTGGTGCTAAACCACTGAGCCACCCGGGCTGCCCATCATGGAGTTTTGATGTGGTTTGTCCCACAGTAGTATTATGGCAATAAGTACGTAATATGGGAGATACAGAAAAGCTAACAATAACAATTTAGAGTGATACAGGGTGTGACAAATTACACGCAGGGGAGTCTTCGTTTCCAAGGAAGATGGTATATACTTTTCCATAGTTCTTACACTAAGTACAACTAAAAATCCTGGACATTAAATAGAAAACAAACATCAGAAAGCTTGGAAAGATGCAGAGATGAAAGCAGAGAGGTGATGGACCTCATGCCCCACGAATGATAAGATGAGGAGTTGCCTGGGCTCCCTTCTGCCTCATATAACCTGAACTTGGGGCTGAACAAATCCACCCAGAAATGTCAAAAGGTGCAGACAAAAATCCCCAACAAAAGCCTGCTCTCCATCCAAAGCACCAGGAGACAGGCAACTTAGCAAGACAGAACACTGTAATAACAACTGCTCTACTTGAGATAATACTGTAGTCCCATCTCCACCCCACCAATAAGTTAAAAAGTTTAAACTTTAAAATGCTGCACAGAGGATGCTGGGGCAGCTTGCCACTGACCTTGAACTTTTTTACTTACTTCTCAGGTATTTTTACTCCTTGATGTTGGAACCACAAGTGATTATTTCTGGGTGGATTTGGACCCACAAAGAGAGCAGTGAGAAAACATTCCAAGCGGATAGATGGCATGCGAATGTACATGGAGAGTTGGATGCAAACATATTTGTTAGTTTTCATGCTTCTGGCTTAGTTATGATGTTGTTGTTCCAGCTGCTCATGTATCTCAAGTCATTCATTTATCATTCATTTATTTTTTTCCAGCTTTGTTAAGAAATATTCAACATTTAAGAAAGAAAACAAATGAAGATGGGAGGAAAAAGGGGGAAGCAAAGCATAAAACAGACTCTTAACTATAGAGAACAAACCGAGGGTTGTTGGAGGGGAGGGACGTGGGAGACTGTGTTAAATGAGTGATGGGGATTACAGAGGGCACTTGTGATGAGCACTGGGTGTCAGATGTGACTGATGAATCACTAAATTCTACACCTGAAACCAATATTACACTGTATGTTAACTAAGTGGAATTTAAATAAAAACTTGAAACTAAAAAAAAAAAACCAATAATTGACATTTAACTGTGTAAAAATAAGACGTACAACTGACAATCTGATAATTTGATATGATTATATATTGCAAAATAAGTACTGTAATAGAGTGAGTTAGCACCTTCATCACTTTACTTGATTATCATCTTTCATGATGAGAAAAATTAAGATTTACTCTCATAGCACCTTTCAAGTGCACAATACTGTATTGTCAATTATAGTCACTATGCTATACATTATATCCCCAGAATTTATTTCTCTTACAAGTCAAATATTGTACCCTTTGGCCAATATCTTTCCATTTCTCCCATACCTTCCCCTGTGGAAATAACTCTGTTTTTATGAATTTGCCTTTCTTAGATTTCACATGTGAGATCATTTGATATTTGTCTTTCTCTGTCCAATTTATTTTATTTAGCACAATGAACTCAAATTCCATCCATATTGTCATAAGTTGCAAGATTTCCCTTCTTTTTATGACTAAATAATATTTCATTATATATGTATATGCACCACATCTTTTTTATCTATTAATCTATTGATGGATACCTCTATTGTTTCCATATCTTGGCTATTGTAAATAATGCTGCAATTAACACAGAGATGCATATATCTTTTCAAATTAGAATTTTTGTTATTTTTTTTGTAAAATAGTGTGATTAATGGATCATAGGGTAGTTAAATTTTTAATTTTTTGAGGAATTTCCATGCTATTTTTCATAGTAGCTGCACCAGTTTGCATGCCCAACAACAGTGCACACTGTTGGACTCACAACAGTGTGGAGTAAGGTTTCCTTACTCCACATTTTCACCAATACTTGTTATTTCTTTCCTGTTTGATGATAGCCATTCTAAAAGGTTTGAGGTGATATCTTATTGTGGTTTTGATTTGCATTTCCCTGATTATGGGTAATGTTGAACACCTTTTCACATCTTATTGGCCATTTGTATGTTTTCTTTAGAAGAATGTCTATTCAGATCCTTTGCCCACTTTTTAATTAGAGCACTATTATTAATTTTTACTTATGCTATTGAGTTATACAAGTTCCTTATATATTTTTGGATATTAAATCCTTTTAAGATATATGACTTGCAAATATTTTCTCCCATTCCATAGTTTGTCTTTTCATTTTATTGACTTCTTTCTGTGCAAAAGCTTTTATAGTTTGATGTAGTAGCACTTGTTTATTTTTACTTTTGTTACTTATGTTTTTGTTACCATATCCAAAATATCACTGCCAAGACTAAAGTGAAGGAGCTTTTTCCTTCTTTTATTTTAGGATTTTTACAGATTGAGATCGTACGTTTAAGTCTTTAATACATTTTGAGCTAATTTTTTTTGAGTGATGTAAGGGGCCCAGTTTTATTTTTTTCCATGTAAATATCATTTTGTCAATGCCATTTATTGAAGAGACCAACTTTTTCCTCGTTGAATATTCTTGGCTTCTTTGTCAAATGTTATTTGACCATATGTGTGTGGGTTTATTTCTGGGCTCTGGATTGTGTTCCATTGATCTATGTGTCTATTTTTTTTTTTTTTGGCAGTACCATTCTGTTTTGATTATATCTCTGTAGTATAGTATGAAACAAGGAAGTCTGAGGCCTCCACTTTTGTTCTTTTTCAAGACTCCTTTGGCTATTTGGGGTCTTTTGTATCCTATATGAATTTTAGGACTGTTTTTTCTATGAAAAATGTCATTGGAATTTTCATAGGGATTGCATTGAATCTAGAGATGGCTTTGGTTAGTATGGATATTTTAGCAATATTAAGTCATCTGATCCATGAACACAGGATATCTTTCCATATTTTTTTGTCTTCAATATTTTTTGTCTATGTTTTATAGTTCCTGGTGAATTGATCTTCATTTCTTTAGCCAATCTTTTTCCTAATAACTACATATATATTTTTTATTAATAATAATCGGTTCACCTTTTTCTTCCTTGCCTTTGCTTACTTCATTTACTGCCTAATACTAAAAATTCAGGAGGCCTGCAAAGGCATGGTCTACAGGGGTTAATACATTAAGGAAAACTCTGAGTCCAGCATTATATGGACTAGAAAAGTAAGCTAAAACTTATGAAGCTGTTCATTCTATATTTAAATATTTTTTTCATTGAGGCAAAATTTATATACATCATACTACATAGAATATAAGAACACAGTTTGGTGAGTTTGATAAATGCAGACATTGATTAAACCATCATCTCAATTAGAACATAGGACAATTTCGTCACCCCTGAAGATTGCCTCATTACCCCTCCCAGCCAATTCTTACCTGACATATACAATCACCTTCCTGATATCTCTCAGCAGAGACTAGAATTGCTTTTTCCCATATTTCATAAAAATAGAACCATTGAAAATACAGTTTTTTGTGTGTGTCTGACTGGAAGTTGTACCATTTACTTACCCACACAATGTCTTGTGTTCATTCTCCATTCTATATGGAGAAAATAACAAATATTCAAGAGAGATTTGTCTTCCAGAAAAGAGATTTGTTTTCTATAGTAGTTGATTTTTATATTTCCAGTAGATCATCATCTTTTGAATGTTCTTCCAAAAATTCCCATGCTTTGAACCCTAGCTCTCCAATATCTAATTCACAACTCAAACTCCCAGTTCCTTGGATACTCAGACCCTGACTGACATTGACATAGTCTCCACAAAACAAAAATTCTCTCAGGGAAATTCAATTCAAAAATGAGTAATGTGAATAGGATTAGCAGCAAGCTCTCATTTTGTTGGGAAATGTATCCATTTCTTGGCTTTGAAATACTGTTCTTGGAAATTTAGCCCTGAGTCTGTTACTCCAGGTCATTTAGTGATTCTGTGAGACATTCCATACCCTTTGACATTCAGTTTATTCTATCCAGGAACTATCCAGATTACTTGCAATGGAGAAGTCTGTGTTGCCTATTTCATGTGCCACGAAATTCATGTCTCAGTTTACTGCTTCCCACCACTAGTGCAAACTATTATTTATTGCAATTATGTCGAGCCATAAGAAAATTTTAATGTGCCTCCCAAAATATTGCAAAAGGCAGAGTTTGGTTTGGTAGGCGCTTTGAGTTAGATATGTTTTGATACACTATAATTCTTTGAAAGTTATTTATTCCTAATATGGTTTGGAATTTATCTGAGTGGCATTACATTTAAAAGAGAGTCAAGACTGTCTATCATAGTGCTATCTAGTCGAAGTGTAATGCAAGCCACACTTGTAATTTAAAATATTTTAATGGCCACATTAAATTTTTTTAAATACAGATGAATTTATGTTAATAATATATTATATAACCCAATAATACAATCTCAGTATCTAATCAACATAAAAATGTATTAATGAGATAATTCACATTATTTATTTATACTAAATCTTCAGAATCCAGTGTGTATTTTATACTTATGGGTCTCCAATTAGACTAGCCACATTTCAACTACTCAGTAGCCTAACAAAGGCCACTGGCTGACATACTAGATAATGCAGATCCATCAAACAGAGCATGATCAAAAAAATTTACCAGAAGAACACTTCAGAACAGAGTAGAACTGAAGAAGGCTGTGTTTTATGAAAATACTAAATTAGGTGGATTGGACATTAATAGAATCTAACATTATATCCAGGGGTAGAACTAAACCCCAAATGAGGTTTATATCAGGACTAAGGCTAGGGATGATAGTGTATATTGCTGATAGAATCATCCTGTAGGCAAGTCATTTATCATAGTGTTTTATTCTTAATTTTTATAACTCATCCCTTTGTTCTGATGGTAACTGCTTTGCAATGACTCCATTCATCTCTTTGATTGCCAACTGGTATTTAGATATTTTTATAATCAGAATGTTTCCATAACTAAACCCTCATTCTTTAGCTGTACTAAATAACAGTGTTGACTTATCTGTCTCACAGGATTATTGATGAGATGAAATGAGATAGAATATGAGAACTTTTAAAAATTTATTGTGCAAAAATTCATTAAAAAATGTACAGTACTATCAATGTCTTAGTTCTGTGTTGTCATTAAGTACTAAAGGAAATATATTTTATTTATTTATTTATTTATTTATCTATCTATCTATCTATCTATCTATCTATCTATTTATCTATCTGAGAGAGAGAGTGACCGAGTAAGAGAGAGAGATGAGTGCACAAGTGAGGGAAGGGGCAGAGGAATTGGGAGAAGCAGATTCCCCGCTGAGCAGGGAGCCTGATGTTGGGCTTGATCGTAGGACCAGCTTGATCCCAGGACTGGCTTGATCCCAGTACCCTTAGATCATGAACTGAAGTGAAGGCAGACACTTAACTGAAGCTACCCAGATGCCCCCCAACAATATATTTCTAAATGATGAATCATTGAACTCTACCTCTAAAATAAATAATGCACTATAGGTTGATTAACTGAATTTAAACAAAAAAAATTAAATTAAAAAAATTAAATTACTTTAGGAGGTAAAAAAATATATTTTTATTTGAAATTTATTTTAAACTCAAACTTGGATTTATTAAAAATAGTTAAAGCATTATTAACTTAATCTCTTTTATAAATAATCCAAATTTCACAAATAATCCGAATTCTTGCAAATAATTATTTTTAAAAAATAGAAGGGGTTTAAGTTCACTGAAAGAATAAGAAAAGGCCATAATAAATAGTACGATAGGTTGCTTTGAACAGTTTCAATATATTTGCAAATCTCATTTTCCAGGGCCACACTGACATTGATGTGTGGGGAGAAGGGAAAGGAAATGAAGTGTCATTTAGTTCTGCTAACAAACACACAGGTGATATGAATAAGCATGGTACTCACCAACCTGGAGAGAAAAATGTGAGGCTAAGACACCTCAGTGACATTTGTCTCATCATACTATAATCATGGTGTATATTCTGGGAATGTTTCTTTTTTAAATTTTTTTTTTTTTTTTTTTTATTTATGATAGTCATACAGAGAGAAAGAGAGAGAGGTAGAGACACAGGCAGAGGGAGAAGCAGGCTCCATGCACCGGGAGCCTGATGTGGGATTCGATCCCGGGTCTCCAGGATCGCGCCCTGGGCCAAAGGCAGGCGCCAAACCACTGCGCCACCCAGGGATCCCGGAATGTTTCTTTTTTATTCTCTGCCAACCACCGCTGCCCCTAAGTGTGTATTTCTGATCTTGACTCTCTGCTGTTGGGGTTGCCACCTTCAACTTTGTTAAATATTTTTCTTCGTTTAGAGGCAAATGGAATAAACCTTATATTATTTAGGCCCTTATTATTCTGTCTCTCTCCCTTTTCACACACATACACATGCACACACACAATGACTTGGTTAATCAAGGACAAGAAATTAAAGTCTCTCGCTACTATTTTAGTTTCCTCTGTGTTTCCATATGTTTCCAGTAATTTTTGCTTTGATTTGATGCTGTGCTATGTGGTGCTTAAATGTCCATGGTTGATATATATTCATATATATTCCATTTGGATTACATCCAAAATGGATGGATGGATCCATTATCAAAAACACAATTGTAGTCATTAATGCTTTTTTTGGTTTGAATTCTACTTTGTCTGACTTAATATTCCATCCCTGCTTCTATTTTCTTTCCTGTTTCTTGGAATATCTTTGCCAATTTTTTTATTCTTATTTATGTCACTTTATCTTGGATGTGTCACGTATACACAAGCATATATGCATTTGTAATCCAATCTGAGAGCCTTAATTTTTTAATGAGATTGAGATAATTAATATACTTGATTTTATTTCTGTCACTATTATCCTTTTTAGGATTCCTGCTCTTCCATTAAAGATAATACATCTTATATATCTTATTTTAGTAACTTAGAAGGCAAATGCCCATATTAATGTATCTATTCCTTTAATACTTAACACAAGCAATAGCTAGGTTCTTATCCATGTAATATGAAAACAATGGTCCAGTTTCATTTCCTAACAGCTCTTGTTCTCTCATTTCCTCATTTATGGCACTACAGTCTAGAATTTTGTACCATTTATAATTATTATTTATTATGAATCTCTTGGCTGGCAGGACTACATTGTAGAGACTTCAATCTTTGTTTTTTTACATGTATATATATTTTTTGCATATGTCTTCAAGTGGTATATTTTTTGATGTTTTGCATTTGTGAAAATATCTCCTGTAAGCTTCCATATTTGATCAACCATTTTGAGTATAACTTTTCAGTCACAACTTCTTCCTTGCAAAACTGTCACTGATAATACACTTGGTTTATTTATTTTTATTTTTTTAAAGACTTATTTATTTATTCATGAGAGACACAGAGAGGCAGAGACACAGGTAGAAGGAGAAGCAGGCTCCATGCAGGGAGCCGGACGTGGGACTCGATCTCCGGTCCCCAGGATCAGGCCCTGGGCTGAAGGCGGCACTAAACTGCTGAGCCACCCGGGCTGCCCTACACTCGGTTTAATAAACGAATACTTAAGTATAGCTGTGAACTGAATCAATGATGCTATATACTTTTTTACAGTGACTTTTATAAAGTACTCTTTGCTACTTTATTCTGCTTGTTACCTCCTGTTAATTATTATAGACTTTGCATTTTCTTGAAATTTCATTAATTACACAAAACTGTTCAAAAATGTCCTGTTTTACTTTTCAAAAATGCTTTTCTCCTTTTCTTGAGTATGCAATTCTTTTTCTCTTCATGATGGATTTTTAAAATAAGCTCCCTTGGCTTTGTTGTGTTCACTTGTCTTTCAGGCAAGTTCTCCCACAGCCTGCAACCTGATCAAATGCAACGTGGTTGGACTGGTGCCTTGTCATGCTCTTGGAATTCCCTCTCGTCCTGCTCCATAGAAGGCTGCTTTCAGCTATCCAATGATCCTACTGCCAGAGGGAGTAGAAAGAGAGCCAGCATTATGGATGTACTGCAGAGTTTCTCTTCTGTGATGATGAAGCTGTTGAGTTAGGAGCCAACCTTCTGCTTCTAGGTTTTAATTCATCTTGGCCTACTGTTCAGGCTCAATGGTTCTCAGAATCTGGTTGCACCAATTAAACCAGAATCTCTGGGGGAAAGGACCCAGCCATCAATATTTTTTAAAGGTCCTAAATGATTTTACTATACAGGTAGGCTTGAGAGCCACTAGTTTTAATGCAACTGTGAATGGATGCCTTCTAGAAGCTACTGCATTAGATGCCTCACTACCTGCTGACTTCTCTTTACATCACCCAGAATAATTGTTTTTGTGTGTTGTCGTTCAGCAGTGAGAAAAGTAGCATTAAGTTTAGAGTTCTCCATTTTTCTCACAGCCTTCATTTGCCTTTAGTTTTTTTTTTTCCTTTGGATAAATGGATATTCATGACAGTTTGCAAATATCTTTTCTATTTACCACCTGCGGCATTGTATTGCTTTCTGAATAATGGACTTTGTGAGTTAGTTATTTGCAACATAGCTAGCCGATATATCTTTTGGCTGGATTGTACTTTTGTCTATTTTTTCATTGCTGATGTAGGATTCTCTATATTTTTATGTTCCTTTGAGTATATAATTACCAGCCAAGGGAGGGAAAGATGTTTATGCTTTGTGATAATTATCATTTTGACTATTATAACTGCCGTATAATGAGTACATAGTATTATCAGACACCATAACTATAAACCATACATGAATTATCACATTTTTCCTTCACAAGAATTTTGAGAGGTAAAGTATCTCCATTTTATAAATAATTCTCTAGTTGTTATTTTACATGAAAACATTCAGATGAATTATGAAAAATGACAAAAGGCACTCTATCCAATGATTTACTAGTGATGGATTCCAGGGTAAAGAAGAGGGTAGAGAGGAAAATTGATGCAAGGTATTCTACTACTGCAAATTCAGGCTTTCCTAGGACCAGGCTCTATAAGAGTCAAGCCTGGTGGTACAATTGGAAACTACTCTCCAGCCAATATTATCTAGAACCAGCCTAATTAGCCCTGTTCCCTTTATTCTTCCAGCAGTAATTCCCAGCATCCCTAGTGTCATTGATCTGATGATGAATTTGGAATTTGGTATCCATGTGAACACTGAAAGTTAATGGAATGAATTATTTTTTCTTCTTACCATGTATGGATTACTTTGCTTGACTGGTCCTTAACTCAATTTCCTGGTGTCAGGCTCTCCTATTACTCTCCTCAGGAAATGCAACCTCAGTTTGAATCCCTGAGAAGTGACTAAGAGCCATGAATTTCTCATTTTATATTCACCAGTACTTTTCTGGGTGGCTAGATCTCGCTTCAGAGCTCTCTTGTTCCATCTTTTCAAAATATTTTCATTTTTAAATTTTAATTTTTACAGATTTTTTCCTTATCTTTTGAATTATAATTGACATACAATACTATATTAGTTTTAGGTGTACAGTACAATGATTTGACATTTGTATATAATGCTAGATGGTCACCACAATAAGTCTAGTCTGTACAAACTTAATATAATGTTATTGACTACACTTCCTATGCTGTACATTACATCGCCATGACTTATTTATTGTATAACCGGAAGTTTGTATTTCTTAATCCCCTTCAACTCCCATCACTCTTCCCTCTGGCTATCACCAAACTATTTTTTAGATCTGTGAGTCTGGGTTATGTTTTGTTTTGTTTTTTGGTTTGGTTTTAAATTCCATACAGAGGTGAAATCATGTGGTGTTAGTCTTTCTCTGTGTGACTTATTTCACTTGACATAATATTTTCAAGGTCCTTCCATGTTGTCACAAATGGTAAGATCTCATTTTTTATGGCTGAGTAGAATTCCATTATATATATATATATATATATATATATATAATGAACATCTTTATATATACCACATTATATATATATATTTATATTTATATATATACCACATATTCTTTATATATACCACATTTTACACACACATTTTCTTTTTTTGTTGTTGTTTTGTTTTTATTGAAGTTTGATTTGCCAACATATAGTATAACACCCAGTGCTCATCCTACCAAGTGCCCTCCTTAGTGCCCATCACCCAGTTACCCCAACCCCCCACCCACTTCCCCTTCCACAACCCTCTGTTCATTACTCAGTTAGGAGTCTCTTATGGTTTGTCTCCCTCTCTAATTTTTCCCACTCAGTTCCCCACCTTTCCCTTATAATCCCTTTCACTATTTCTTATATTCCTCGTATGAGTGAAACCATATAATGATTGCCCTTCTCCAATTGACTTACTTCACTCAGCATGATACCCTCCAATTCCATCCACGTTGAAACAAATAGTGGGTATTCGTCCTTTCTGATGGCTAATATTCCATTGTATACATAGACCACATCTTCTTTATCCATTCATCTGTCGAAGGACATAATGGCTCCTTCCACAGTTTGGCTATTGTGGACATTGCTGCTATAAACATTGGGGTGCAGGTGTTCCGGTGTTTCACTACATCTGTATCGTTGGAGTAAATCCCCAGCAGTGCAATTGCTGGGTCTTAGGGTAGCTCTATTTTTAACTCTTTTATAAGTAGTATTTTTAAAAAATTTTATTTATTTATTCATGAGACAGAGAGGCAGAGACACAGGCAGAGGCAGAAGCAGGCTCCATGCAGGGAGCCCGACATGGGACTGGATCCCGGGTCTCCAGGATCAGGCCCTGGACTGAAAGCAGCGCTAAACTGCTGAGCCACCCGGGCTGCCCTATTTTTAACTCTTTGAAGAACCTCCACACTGTTTTCCGGAGTGGCTGTACCAGTTTGCATTCCCACCAACAGTGCAAGAGGGTACGCGCTTCTCCACATCCTCTCCAACATTTGTTGTTTTCTGTCTTAATTTTCACAATTCTCCCTGGTGTGAGGTGGTGTCTCATTGTGGTTTTGATTTGTATTTCCCTGATGGCAAGTGATGCAGAGCATTTTCTCATGTGCTTGTTGGTCGTGTGTATGTCTTCTTTGGATACACATATCTTCTTTATCCTTTCATCTGTATATCACACTGCGAAATGATCTCCACAGTCAAGCTAATGATTATATTCATTACCTCACACTGATACCTTTTTTGTTTTTGTGGTAAGAACAATTAAGATCAATTCTCTTAGCAAGCTTCAAGTACAATGTTATTAGCTATAGTCACCTTGCTGTACATTAAATCTTCAGAACTTATTCATACTGCATAAGTGAAAGTTTGGACCCTTTTACCATTATCTCCCCATTTCCTTAATCCTAACCCCTGGCAACCACAATTCTGCTTTCTGCTTCTAAACGTTTGACTTTTTTAGATCCCACATATAACTATGTCATGAAATATTTGTCTTTTTGTGTCTCACTTATTTCACTTAGCATAATGTCTCCAGGTTTATCAATGTTGTTGCAAATGAGGGGATTTCCTTCTTTTTTAAAGATAGAATAATATTCCATTGTGTATTGTATATTGTGTAGTTTGTGTATACATGTACATGATATATATACATGATATATATGTGTGTGTATATACACACACACATATATATACAATACACAATGAAAATTTTATATGATATATATGTATGTATGACATTTTCTTTATACATTTATATGCTGATAAACAATTACTTGTTTTCATGTCTTCCCTTGTTCTGTCTTGAATGAACTCATCTTAGTTTTTGAAAACACCACTCCATCAAAGTCGATATGTGGCCTCACTACATTCTCTGAAATTGGACCTCATCTTTCTCATTGAGTTTTGCTTATATCGATTCCTCTTTTTCATTGCTTTCATATATATATATATATATATATATATATATATATATATATATATATATAATGTTCTCTTCAGGAAGAAAATGCTTCTGCTACATGATCAGTCTTTCTAGTTTCTTATTTTGTGTTGGTAGAAGACTGCTAGCTTTTCCTCTGAAATAAGGGATTCCATATGTTATGTGGCCAGGAGAGAGAATTGCTTCTGACACTTGTGTTTGTCTGACTTGAATTTTTCATCGTTTTTGCAAGGAAGCTCCTTTGATAATTATGCAACTGTTATTTCTGAAGGCCAGTCCTGTTTTTTTTTTTTATCTCTTTGAGACATGCAACCTTTAGGACTTTGGTGATATAGAATTTAGAGCAACCCCAAAATTATACTACGTCTTTACAATGTACATATTTTCTATCTTGAAAAGGAGAAATCTCAACCATAGACCAGGTTCACCTATCTATGGTTATAAGGGTAGTAGAGCATAAAATCTTTGGAGACTGAAAAAGTTCCCCTTACTGGGCATATCACATTAAGAGGAATACATTGGGTCATCAGCTAGAAATACTGGCCAAAAGCTTTAGGCTGTTATTCCTTTTTAATTATTTTGAGTCCTTCTCCTGAATACCAAAGTTTTACAGTATATTGATGAGCCCACTGTATTATTTTTCTGTTTTATCTCACCAGGATATTCTCACCTAGGTGTTCAAAAATGTCAGTCTTTGAAATTTCAACAGTGTTCTCAATTTCAGAGAGACAACACTTAACTGGGGAATTGATTGGAAGCTTTGAACAAGAAGGTCAGGTTGCGGAAGACTAGAGCTCCCAGCAGAGACAGTAATGAGAAAAACAGTGTTTGGAAAAGTTTATTTTGAGTCATTGGCTGACTTTATTCTCACGATGTGCAGAGATTGGTATAGGAAGGAGTTTACAGGCTGATAATTTGGCATGTCAGCTCTTCCCAAAGACATTTCTCTTTTCAGGTGTTTGCTGAGCCCTGGCATGAAAACAAGCCCCCATGCTGTGACAAGCAAGACACAATCCAGCAACAAAGCAATTTTTTTTCCAGATAGACTTTAACAGAAAATTGCCCTTGCCCTGAAGGCTTGGAGGTGGAGACCCTGGGGAGTAAGTGACAAAAAGGAATTAAGTAGTAGGTCCTTTCAATTACTTAAGGTCATTCAGGGATGCAATTTTTTTAGTTTCTATTTTTTACCCCTAGTAGTTAAAAATAAAGCTCCTAACCTTTTTCTAAAAACGTTGTGGTCAACCTAATGATCTCTATTAATTATTTCTATGCTAAGTACTTTCATTTGTCTCTTGGGTTTTGAACAGGACAAATCTTTTCTTAGAGGTGTGTTTTTAATCAGGGTATGATGCATTTGGTACACTCTATGTCCATGGTGAACAGAACCAGAAGAAAGAATTCTACATATTCACTTATGGATCTTGTAGGAGAAAATTTACTTATTTATGATTTTTTTAAATTTGTTTTTTATTCCTTGCAAAGAAATAAACTTCTTTGGGCACCAATACAAATGAGAAATTTCTTTCCATTCTTACTTCTTGTTCTTGCCTTCTAAGTAAATCTTTGTTCTCAGTACCTGGAATATATATTTCCTCCATAATGTCAAATTGCCTGCCTTAAAATAAAATTAGCTCAAAATGCAAAAAAAAATATTTTTCAGAAATTTGTCATTAAATAATAGAAATAGAAAGCATTTACTGAGTGCATAAAATATGCTAGGTCTAGCACTCAGTTCTTTTACTACTATTTGTTTTCAGGTCTCACAAAAATTTTATAAAATATCATCATCATCCCCATTTTACAGATGAGGAACTAAAGAAATTTTCATTGATAGTAGGTAACTTAATCAAGGTTACATAGCTAATAAATGGCAGAGCCTGGTTTCAAACTTGGAATTGTCTGATTTTAGAATTCTATTTCGTAGCCATCATACAATATTTCCTCTCAATATAGAAAACTACCTTATAATACTCATAGAAATATGTATTCCATTCTGTAAATAAGTTTCAGGTATTACTCAAGCAGACAGAGTATCTAGTATTTACAAATTTTTGTGACCACCACTATATCAGGCATCTATTTTACTGTGGTAAATTCTAAGCAGAATGTAAAGTATGGAGTTCCTAAGATTTGAAATCACCTAGAGCAATGAAAAGAGTGAGTGGAATGAATAGAGGCATATCTCAGAGATATTGTGGATTTAGCTCTAGGCCCGTGTAATAAACGTGAATATCACAATAAAATGAGTCAAATGAAGTTCTTTTGGTCTTCCAGTGCATATACAAATTGTGTTTACACCATACTGCAGTCTATTAAGTGCAGTAGCATTACGTCTAAGAAAACAGTGTACGGACCTTAATTAAAAATACTTTGTTGCTAAAAAATACTAACCATCTCCTGAGCCTTCAGTGGGTTGTATCTTTTTGCTGGGGGGCAGGGGAAGGGGCTTGCCTTGATGTTGGTAGTTGCTGAACGTTGGGGTGGTTGTGGCAACTTCTTAAAATAAGACAACAGTGAAGTATGCTGCACTGATTGATCCTTCCTTTTATAAATGAGTTCTCTGTAGCACGTGATGCTGTTTGATAGCATTTTACCCACAGTAGAACTTTAAAAACTGGAGTCAATACTCTCAAACTTTGATGTTCTCTTATTGACTAAATCTATATAATACTCTATATTTTTTATTATCATCTCCACAATCTGCATAGTACCTTCCCCAAGAGTAGATTCCATCTCAAGAAACCATTTCCTTTTGCTCATCCATAAGAAGCAGCTCTTTATCCATCAAAGTTTTATCATGAGATTTTAGCAATTCAGTCCCAAATGTAGGCTCCATTTCTAATTCTAGTTCTCTTGCTATTTCTGCTATATCTACAGTTACTTTCTCCACTGAAGTCTTGAACCTCTCAAAGTCACTGTGAGGGTTGGAATCCACTTCTAAAGTCCTGTTCATGTTGATATTTTGACCTCTTCCCATGAATCATAAATGTGCTTAATAGCATCTGTACTGGTGAATCCTTGCCAGAAGGTTTTAATTTCCTTTGCCCAAATCCATCAGAAGAATCACTATCTATGGCAAAATGTATTTCTTAAATAGTAAGACTTGAAAGTTGAAATGACTCCTTGATCCATGGGCCATGGAATGGATGTTGTGTTAGCAGGCATGAAAACAACATTCATCTCACTGTACACCTGCATCAGAACTCTTGTGTGGCCAGGTGTGTTGTCAGTGAGCAGTAACATGTTGAAAACAACCTTTTTTTCTGAGTAGTAGGTCTCAACAAGGGGCTTAAAATATTTAGTAAGCCATGTTGTAAACAGATGTGCTGTCATCTAGCGTTTGATTTTGGATTTAGAGAGCACAGGCAGGGTAGATTATCATAATTCTTAAGACTCAAGATTTCTGGCATGGCAAATGAGCATTGGCTTCCACTTAAATTCACCAACTGCATTAGCCCCTAGCAAGAGAGTCAACCTTTCCTTGGAAACCTTGAAACCAGGGACTAGGTTCTCCCCTCTCTAGCTATGAAAGTCCTATTTGGCATTTTTTCCAATACAGGCTATTTTACTACATTAAAAATCTGTTGTTCGGTGTAGCCTCCTTCATTAATTGTCTTAGCTAGATCTTGGAGAATTTGCTCAGCTTCTACATCATCACTTGCTGCTTCACCTTGCACTTTTTATGTCCTTCCTTAAATCTCATGAACCAACCACTGCTAACTTCCAACTTTTCTTCTGCAGCTTCCTTACCTCTCTCAGCTTCATAAAACTAAAGAGAGTTAGGGCTTTGCTCTGGAGAAGGCTTTGGCTTAAGGAAATATTGTGCCTGGCTTGATCTTCTAGCTAAATCACTAAAACTTTTTGTATATTGGCATAAGGCTGCTTTGCTTTATCATTCATGTGTTCATTGGAAGGCACTTTTAATCTCCTTCAAGAATTTTTCCTTTTCATTCACAACTTTGCTAACTGTTTGGTACAAAATGCTTAGCTTTGGGCCTGTCTGGCTTTTGAAGTCTTCCTCAGTAAACTTAATCACTTCTAGCTTTTGACTTGAACTGAGAGATGTGCAACTTATCCTTTCACTTGAACACTTAGAGGCTATTATAGGATTATTAAGTGGTCTAATTTTAATAGTATTATGTCTCAGGGAATAGGAAAGCCTGAAAAGGGGAAGAGAGATGGGGATACAGCTGGTATGTAAAGCAGTCAGAACATGTGTATTTGCTGATTAAGTTACCATTTTAAATGAGTGCAATCTGTGGTGCTCTAAAACAATTATGATAGTAGCATCAAAGATCACTAATCACCGGTCACCATAACAAATATAGTAATAATGAAAAAGTTTGAGATACTGTGAGAATTACCAAAATGTGACACAGAGACATGAAGTAAGAAAATGTTAGAAAAATGGCACTGATAGATTTGCTCAAGGCAAGGTTGTCACAAAACCTCAACTTGCAAAAAACCCTGCAGATTTGTAGAAAAATCTGTGAAGTACACTGAAGTGAATCTCAATAAAATGAGTTATGCCTGTAGTGAATGTGGTAACAAAATATGCCAATACCAGGATATGCTAAGGTCAGGATATGCTAATGTCAGAATATGCTAATGTAAGAGAATTTACTAGATGTGTAGTGTTCAAGAAGTCACTAATCTTTTCTATTTGAACTTATTTTTTAGAACAGTTTTAGGTTCACAGCAAAATTGAGAGGAGAATTCAGAGATTTCCCATATACTCCCTGCCCCCACACATATATATCTTCCCCCATTCTCAATATCCCTCACCAGAGTGGTACATTTGTTAAAACTGATGAGCTTACATAGACACATTATAGTCACCCCAAATCCATAGTTTACCTTAAGGTTCACTCTTGTGTTGTACATGTCATTAATCTTTTCAGCTTCTGTTTCCCCATCTACAAAATAATTGCTTGTATTTGCAACATGATTTATTGTTGACAAAAAATTTCTCTTTAATACATTTTCTTATTTGAATCTTACCTACACCAGATGAAAAGGATGCAATTATCCTAATTTTACAGATGGGAAAACAAAGCAGTTAAGTAAATTGACATTTGTCAATTTTAATGTAAAATCAAATGGCTATAGCTTTGACAAGATTGTGTGTCATAAGTAACGTAAAGTATGTGAAAATGCTTTGCAGTTTATAAAATCCTAGAAATACTCACCATAATGATTACCCAGTTTTAACTATTTATTCTGAATTATTAACAGAGATCTATGTTTTGGTGAAGACTTATCCTTTTGGTACCCAGGATGTTTGTTATAGGGATAAAAGAACAGGACAGAAGAGAGCTTATCTTGGCTCCAATATCTACCCAATGTAACTCAGAGATCTACATAGCACCCAGCACTCCTTAGAAGCGTTTTATATTCAGGATAGGAGGATATTTCATTAATAGGAAGGAATTCCGCAATGTCACAATGCTTCTGAATTTTCCACAATGGCTTAGCCTCATAGAGCATAATTGACTCTGTCCATTCTAGGCATTTGAAAGAAGAAGTCTTTTTGACATTAAAGTGTCTACAGTTTGTGCCATGGCCCTTTGATGCCATGCATCTAGATCTAGGTGAGCTGGGGACCCTCCCTTGATTTTTCTGGCAGACAACTTCAGTATCTTCTTTTTCATTATCCCAGGTGCCCAGAACAATTCTTGAGCATTTCCTGTCCCCTTAGTCCTTACAGTAAAACTCTTTTCTCCTGCTCTAGAGATGCCATCAGTTACTGTTAATTTATCTTGAAGACTAAACCCCTCAAAGAACGTAAAGAATAAATAACCAAGTTCATAATAATATGTGGAAAAGATCCATTCAAAGCATTTGGGTACAAAAATGAGTGTGTGTGTAAAAGAGAAAGAGAGGGAGGGAGCGAGGGCAGGAGAGAGAACTAACAAAGGAAGGAAAAAAAAATCAAAATCATAGATTCTAAGATGCCATCAGTTTTTGTTAATTTATCTTGAAGACTAAACCCTTCAAAGAACGTAAAGAATAAATAACCAAGTTCATAATAATATGTGGAAAAGATCCATTCAAAGCATTTGGGTACAAAAATGAGTGTGTGTGTAAAAGAGAAAGAGATGGAGGGAGCGAGGGCAGGAGAGAGAACTAACTAACAAAGGAAGGAGAAAAAAATCAAAATCATAGATTCTAAGCACAGCTCGAGAGAGACACAAGACTACAGAAGAGACAGAAAAGGAGCAAGCTCTTCATTTGCTTGTGTGTGTTCACTGATTGCCTGACAATTCTGTGTGAATGGTAATTTGTTGGGCTAGAAGAGGAAAACAAACAAGGGATAAACCAGAAAATTTAGAGTATCAGAGGTCTCAGGTATGGGAAACCCTAGAATATATCAAGCTCTATTTAGATCAAAAGTTTCTCAATTTTAACACTCCTAATACTTTGGGTTGGATAATTCTTTGTTGTGGGAGTTGCAGAATGTTTAGAAGCATTCCTGGCTGCTACCTCCCAGATGCATCCCTCTCTAAGCTGTGGCAACCCAAAATGTCTCCAGATGTTGGCTAAATATCACTTGTAGGTGGGAATGGAGGAAGTAGTAAAGCCAAATTACCTCTGGTTGAGAACCTTTGGTTGAAATCTTTGACCTAAAGGCATGCTAAGTTAGAAAAAACATGTAGAATTAATATAGAATATTAACAGTGAAATCTTTTGTATTGAAAATATAGAAAATCTTAAATTCTCCTTTGAGTTGCTTCTCTATGGTTTTAAAAAATTCTGTGAAGAACATGCATTACTTGTGTAATTGGAATAATGGACTGCTAATGATGTTCTTAAAAGTAAAGATACTCGAATTAACTTTGTGAGTGCTCTGGTGAGTGAAGGTGACTTCTGAGACAATTGTGACTCGTGGGATTCTAATGAGATGAAATAAGGAAGAAAATTAGATTTGCCCAGGGGAGGTAGAAAATTCACCAAAAGAAGGAAGAAGGAAAAAGAATCAGTTTAAAAAAAAAAAGAAAGAAGGAAAAAAGAAAAAAAAAAGAAAAGTGAAACTTCCAAGAATTAAAGACTCCTTTCATCTGCTTAGGCATGGGATTGAGCAACCAATCACCGAAGCATGGAATAGTGACATTTGTTTATGTCACACACAAGTGCACAGTGCAGTCTTTTAAGGAAAGAGTGAACCTCAGCAGCTATGAATGATTGAACATGGTTGATGGTGTCTTTTAATGCTTATATATGTATTATCTTCTTGCTTATGACTCAGAAATATTGCAACCTGTTAGGCTATTGTCACACCAGTTAGGTTCTCAGCAGAGAACCCTTTAACTGGGGGGGGGGGGGGAAATCCCAATATTTTAAGGTGTAGGAGGAAGACAAAGATCAAGCATTCCATTAAGAGGACAGGTGTTCCAGAGTTAGAGCTTGTTTTTCTTCAAGGTTTTCACTGTAGCAAGATTAAAGTCTTTGAAGGCAAAATGTGGTTCCCTTAGCCAGGGAAATATTTAGCCTTAGAATTTTTCCTCTAAAGATTTGTTTTAATGGTTAGGCATTACTAGGTGCTTTTTTCCCCTCTCTTTCAACCATTTATTTGTTTCACAGATATATTCTGAATACCCACTCTGAACTAAGGCTCTCTAATACTATTTCAAACAAACAATAGCATCTTGTGTCCTTTTACTATCATGTGGCTCCCACTGAGGTCTTACACTTGGGTCATACCTGTGTCTCAGAATACCCAAATGTCTCAAATTACCTTAAAACTGTTTTTGTCCCAGTCAAAATGCATGTTGGCTCAGAGAAGGAGAAAATGAGCCAGGCCATGAAAGATGAAAAATCCTGATTCTGACAGCAATTCCAAGAAGTATGTATCTTTTACACCATGAAGCAATTAACTGAATTCTGACACTACCTAGAGATGACATCAGGCTTCACAGGTTAAGTAAGGGCTTGGTCCTAAAGAACTACACTCCTCCATCCCCATCCCCTTCAGACTCCCAACTGCAAGTCTAGGTTTTCACCTGGGTTTCTGAACTATCATCAATAGATTGGATGTTCCCACAACACCTTCCTCAGGAGGGATTAATTTGCTAGAGTGGTTCACACAACTCAGGGAAACATTTCACTCACTAGAATACTTTTTATTAAAAAAGAATAGAAACAGCCAGACGGGAGATGCATAGGGCAAATTATGGGGAAAGGAAAGCTTCCATGCTTTCTCTGAGTGCATCACTCTCCCAGTACTTTCCACTAACTTGGAAACTTTCCAAAGCCTGTGATTTTGGGTTTTATGGAGGCTTCATTACATGGCATAATTTATTAAATCACTCAATCACTCAATCTCCATCTTCTCTCTGCCTTCCCCAGGAATGGAAGGTTGAGACTGAAAAGTGCCAACCCCCCACTTTTTTTAAAGCTTTTATTTATTCATGAGAGACTCAGAGAGAGGGAGAGGCAGAGACACAGAAAGAGGCAGAAGCAGAAGCAGGCTCCATTCAGGAAGCCCAACGGGGACTCAATCCCAGGTCTCCAGGATCACGGCCTGGGCTGAAGGCCGCGCTAAATCACTGAGCCACTGGGGCTGCCCAGTGCCAACCCTTTAAAAATTACAAGGTTGGCTTCCTGGAAATCAACCCCCATCCTTAGGTTACCAGGACTTCCCCAAAGTCACCTCATTAACATAAAAAAACATTATTTGCATTTCAACATTTTGGAAATTCCAAGAGTTTTAAGAGCTCTATGCCAGGAATGGGGATGGAGACCAAATATATATTTCTTATTACAAATCACAGTATAACAAAGGTACATACATGTACAGGATGGTGATAAGAAGGATACTGAGCGAAAAGAGAAATATTGTGAACATCAGAAAATGCATAGAATGCTGGAGAAATTGTAACTAAGGTAAAAAACACTGAGTCTCTCTTTTGAAAGTTTTTGAATAATGGGATATGAATTCGTCTGAGTGCCACACAAATCAACTAGAAGAATTGGATAAAACCATTGATCTTTTAATTTAAGCCATCCAATTTACTGAGATGAAGGCTGGGTTTCAAAGAAGTTTGAAGATAGGTTCCAAGTCATCAGACCTGGCACTGGACCAGGGATCTTCCGAACACAGATGGGTTATAGGCATGGGCTTTGGAATCAAAGAGACGAGATTGAATTTAGGCTCCAACACAACCCAGCTATATGGCTTTGGGGAGGTTTCCTAACATCTTAGTGCCTGTATCCTTATTCATAAACAGGAAGTAAGGATGGCACTTCTCACCAGTAGTGTACTGGTAAATAACAACCAGCTCTCTGGAGAAAAAAACACTATTGAATTGTTGCATTTGTTGATTGTCCTTAAATAAATAGTCCCAGCATGGCTTAGTTTCAAGCTACCAGTGTGGCATCACTGAATGTGGATGTGGGAAGAGATGCAAACAACAAAGAGATGCTTCATAAACTGGTACAAAAGCTGGATCTAACATACTGCTGCCTATCATAAAGGCTGCTGAGAGGATTGCAGATATACTGCTGGTCAAGCACTTAGTATAGTATCTAGAAAATAGGTGCTCAGTACTGCTTGCAGGTACTTTCTGGTGCTCCTGACTTCAAGTACAGTGCCCTTTTCATGGTATCAGGCCACTTTTCTTAATGCTGCACGCAATCTTATGAATCATGTCTCCTGTAGGAATAAGGCTGAATTGATTAATGCAAGCGCTGTGTTGCTTGTCCCTAAATGCTGCCAGCACCCATTTAATGCATTCCTGTTGTTTTGGAATCACAGTTAAAAATCATTTATCAAAGTCTGGCTGCCTGAGAATTTTCTCCCCACTTGAAAGGCATCACTCTGTTCTTTATCTCCAGCGCTACAGAGTCAGCCTCTGGGCTTACCCCTTTCTCAGAGAGTTTCAATAGTTTTGGAAAGGAGCATCTGTTCTCCTTTCAAATAGTCATCCAGATTTCTGTAGCCATCACCTCCTATGGCTTGGAGGGCAGCCTGAGCATGCTTGTTTGCATCTGGCAGACTTGTGTTTATAATCACACGATACTTCTTTTCTAGCTAAGGGGCTACCTCTTCTAATATATCTTAGATTATGATACAGAATATTTTCCAAATATCCACTCTAATTGAGACGGCTGGTGATTTTCTGATTCCTTGTTCTCCAAATCTCTAAATCATGCTATATTTACACAAATTAATATGTGTTTAAGTCTTCGTGAAAATTATAAAGCAAAATAAATTTGTCTGTCTGCTTTTACCTTTTCATTTCTCCCCCATGTCTTTTAGAATACGTGCCTTTTTTCACAGAAGATGCTGAAAGCCCTAATATAGAACCCTCACTCCTACTGAGTCTTCTCACTATTTCCAAGCTCCTATTAGTTAAGTGACAAAGAATGATTCTTTTTTTTAAATTTAATTTAGTTTTTTAAAAAAGATTTTATTTATTAATGAGAGACACACACAGAGAGAGGCAGAGACACAGGCAGAGAGAGAAGCAGGCTCCATGCAGGGAGCCCGATGTGGGACTCGATCCTGAAAATACAGGATCACGCCCTGGGCCGAAGGCAGGCACTAAACCACTGAGCCATCCATGGATCCCCATAAAGAATGATTATACATTAATCAAATAAAATGATTTCTGCTGCTTTCCCCAATATGTAATTCTTTCAAGCTCTTGCAACTTAAATTGTTGGAACTATTAATGTACATACCTCCCAAAGGTCCCAAAGAATAATACCAAGAGAAAATCACAAACATTGTAGCAGGGCAATCAGGATGATAGGGGGTATGCTCCTTTGGAGGATAGGAATTTGGGGGTACAAGTAGTTCTGAAATAGTGCAATGTAGGCATGATAACACTGTGACAAAGTAAGTTTTTTTTTTCTAGCTCCAGTGGGATAACAATACAACTTAGGCAATCATTTTCTTTTCTTTTCTTTTCTTTTTTTTATTTATGATAGTCACACACAGAGAGAAAGAGAGAGAGGCAGAGACATAGGCAGAAGGAGAAGCAGGCTCCATGCACCGGGAGCCCGATGTGGGATTCGATCCCCGGTCTCCAGGATCGTGCCCGGGGCCAAACGCAGGTGCCAAACTGCTGCGCCACCCAGGGATCCCCAGGCAATCATTTTCTAAAAACCTCTCTCGAATTTTTAAATTTAAAGTGATCAAATCTTAAGCTCCCTTATTATGTAGGGCTTAATAAACTACGTACAGTTCATTATAGCCATATATAAAAAGAAAAGGAATGTGTTTTGCCAGAAGAATTTCCCAGACTCTAAGTCTAATAAAATTTTATATCATATTTTTCAGGAAAAACTGGGGCTACTTAGAACAAACCACCATATGCAAACTAGATAGTAATTCCTGACTTTGGGAGAGTTAGCTAACAGAAGCATTCCTTGTACATGCTATCTTTTATGGAATTCTGGATTCTTCCCAATAAATGTAATTTTGTATTTCATAAATCTGTTAACATCACTAGTTTTTTTGAGCACTTCATGTCCCTGGATTTACATATTTTGCAGGGACTACTTGGATTTTAGATATTGTATCTTTGTAACTGTCTTTATCCCTTCAGAGTCTCTCACTTTCAGAAGCGAGAAGGCATTTATTTCTGCACACTTCCAGGAGATCCTGCTGAATTCATTTTATTGGGGCTATTTCTGATTGCAGATTTCTCACATGGACACCTGCAGTTGCCGAACCAATCTATCAACCAAAGGTATTGATTGAGCACCTCTGTTTACAAGGCACAGGCTGGGGTTGGTTCCAAAAACAATAATGCATTATATATCTGTCAAAGACCTTTCTGGCAAAGGAAAGCTCTGAGCACACAATCTTATTTTATTATTCTCTCTGAGAAAGATTACTGGAAAATAGATTTTATTCCATCTTTGCATCTCTTCACACAAGCCAGAAGATATTTCATGTCTTTTTCAAGGTCACGAAAAGAATGAGAGTGAAAAACTGACATCGTATGTTACAATCAAGGAAGTAAATTAAGTGTTCACAGTGAACTTTCAAGTCACTGGCCAATGTAGTACCTGGGATTTCCTTTCTGCATATTCTTAAGAACTGGTTTCAGCAAAACCAATTTGTGCAGGAGGTAATCTGATTATTGACACTATCAATCTGCGGAATGCAGGGTCAGCATTGACTTTCCACTTGGCCATTCTCAACAGCTGGGTGAGGTAAGCATAATCACAGGAAAATTTCAACTGTTCCTCTTGTTCGATTTGTGCTTACCTATACGGGTTCTTCAAATACAACAATCTGCTGTCTCAGAACCTTTCAAGCGTATCATAATTTTCACTTCTCAGAGCTGAGATCTTCTGATTAGGACTTGACAAGAATAAGACTTTGACCTTCAATCCATGGCGGGGGGGGTGCATGTTTGCATTTATTTTTAAAATGCTGAAATAGAGACTGAGTTGATAGAAACCGCTGACTTTGAGGAAGTGTTAGGATCTTGTCATCTTGTTATCCTAAAGAGGAGATCTTAAATCACGAAAACTGAAACCAAACGTTGTAATCATAACTCATAAAGGCCAATTCAATTATTTAGTTTGGATAACAATAAGTGCCAGTTGCCCTGGTTATGTGGGAGAGGCATTTGTAGTGAGATGAGAGGATAGTATTCTTAGCCATCTCATTATGGGTTATACTTTCCTGCTTCCTTGCACAAAGATCCTGATGATCTTTGACTGGATCTGACATTGGGAATTTTACCTCGTTGGTACTGGATTTTTTGGACCTCTCTAAATATTCTTTACCTTTGTTTTTAGATGCAGTTACTTGGAAACACTTTAATTCCTTGTATTCTTGCTTTTAAAAATTTTCAGTAGAATCAGAGCAGTACAATTCCCCACTATTGAGGCAAATGATTCCAAGCACTCTACCCAGTGTCCCATGAATGGTGAAATTTTCCAGTCTGTCTGGTGATAACAAAAATTATCCTCAGAACTGTATGACCACTGGATGCTGCTTTCTCTAATTCTTCAAAAAGTTCTTCCTTTTTCCCGTGGGTAATTTCTTCACAGGCCTGCCCTGGAGTGGTGAATAATCAATCCAGTAGAACTCTACAGATCTCTGAGGTTCTTCTTGTGTAGCGTCTCCTCTTTGGTACTCTCTCCTGACAGCTCTAGTTGCCTTGCTCTCTCCAGGGTCTTAGTTCTGTCTCCTCAGCTCAGGGACTCCAGTGCTTGGATTTCATGCCTTCTGCACTGTGGCCTAGAAACTCTTGAGGCAGTAAGCTGGGCCACTGGGCTTATCTCATCTGTTTTCCATCTCTCAGAGATTACTGTTCTTTGTTGCCTGGTGTATACTGCCTTAAAACTGTTTTCATATATTTTGTCCTTTAATTTTGTTGATTGTTTGAAACTGCAGGGTAATAGTGTTCCTGTTATCGTATCTTAGCAGAAGTAGAAGTTCTTATTGCTTATATATATGGGTGGTAGAAATTATAACTAACAAATCAAGTGAAGCTATTGTCAAAAGCCAGTAGACGATGGCCCCGGGGACATATCATTTCATAATAGCTAGCTTCTGGTAGCGATCAGATCTAGGCTGAGGCAAAGCAATAGGTGTTCAGATGCTTGAGGACTTCCTAAAAATGAAGTGTGTATAATGTTTCTCCCATGCCCATGCCTTTTTCCTTTCCTTAAAGTGACAGTGCTCTTGAGGTATCCACCAATGTTTATTGTTCATCCATGTAAACAGTAATACAGTGTGATTCTTTGCAAAATACTAATAGATGGTACTACAGTCATTGGCCAATGTAGTACCTGGGATTTAAAAAATTAAAAATAGAACTACCCTATAATCCAGTAATCACACTGTAGGGTTTTTATCCCAAAAATACAAAAATAGTAATCTGAAAAGATATTTTCATTCCTATGCTTATTATTTACAACAGCCATATTATGGAAGCAGCCCATCAATAAATGAATGGGTAGTGAAGATGTGAGATATATATATCTCAAGAAAGCCACAAAAAATGAAGTCTTGTCATTTGCAGCAACATGGTTGGCTCTAGAAAGTATAATGCTAGGTGAAATAAGTCAATCAGAGAAAGACAAATCCCCTATGATTTCCCTCATATGTGGAATTTAAGAAAGAAAACAAATGAACAAAGGAAAAAAAGAGAGGCAAGTCAAGAAACAGACTCTTAGCTATAGAGAACAAACAGATGGTTAACAGAGGGAAAGGGGGTGGGGAATGGATGAATTAGGTGATGAGGATTAAGGAGTGCACTTGTGATGAGCACTGAGTAATGTGTATATTGTTGAATCACTATATTGTACACCTAAAACTAATATGATACTCTACGTTAACCATACTGGAATTAGAGTGAAAAAAATTAAAAATAGGACTTATAAATGAAGTATGTCTTAAGTATTTCCTCTACATACATTGAACATCACATTGCATATTATTTTTTTGTCAACATAAAAATAGCTCCAAACCTCATGTGGAGCAGGATAGCCTATTTTATTTACCTCTGTTTTTACCCATTCCATTGATCTTTCTTCTTTTTCAAATAGTCAATCTTTTCTGTTATGCTTCTTTACTGTTTGGAGAACCTCTTATCGCCATTCTTACTGGCTGATAACAAATTCTCTAAGCTTTCCTGTATCTGAGAATGTCATTATTTCCTCTTCATTGTTAAAGAATAGTTTTGCTGGATATACAATTCATAGTTAGTAGTTCTTTTCTTTAAGCATCTGAAAAATGTTGTGCCACTTCCTTTTGGCTGCATAGTTTCAAATAAGATCTTCACTGACATTCAGATCAGTGTTCTCCTGTATATGGCATTTCTTTCTGGCTGCTTTAAAGAATTTTTCTTTGTCTTTGATTATTAGAACTTTGATTATGATGTGTGTTGGCATAAATTTCTTTGAGTGTTTGGAGTTTTAGGTTTTTCATAAACGGGATATTTTGGTTATTATTTCTGTGAATATTTTTTAGCTCCACAATTTTTTTTCCTGTCATTTGGGGACTCTGATGACATAAATATTAAATACCTTGTTACTGTTCCGTATGTCTCTGAAGCTCGGTTCATTTCTTTTAGTCTACCTTCTTTCTATTGTTCCAACTGGGAAAATTCTATTGCTTGGTCCTCAAGTTCAGTGATTTTTTTTTTCCTCTGCTGTTTCTATCCTCCTTTTGAGTCTATCTAGTGAGATTTTTTGAGGAAAGCCTATTATAGTATTTTCATATCTGTAGTTTCCATTTGGTTCCCTTTCATAACTTTTTTTTTCTTGAGAATTTCCTTTTCTCTTTCACTGGTTTGAAGAGAATCTGTAATTCTTGTAGAAGTATTTTTGTAATGGGTACTTTAGGGCAGCCCCTGTAGCACCGCCTGCAGCCCTGGGCGTGATCCTGGAGGTCCGGGATCAAGTCCCAGGTCAGGCTCTCTGTATTGTGCCTGCTTCTCTCTCTGCCTGTGTCTCTGCCTCTCTCTGTGTGTGTCTCTATGAATAAATATATGAAATCTTAAAAAAAAATGGGTACTTTAACATTTTTGTCAGTTAATTGTAATATTTAGCCTTTTTTGCATTGGTATCTCTAAACTGTCTTTTCTTATTCAAGTTATGGTTTTCCTGGTTCTTGTTGTTTGCGTCTTTTATTTTAGCAGGAAATTAGCCTGCTTAGGTTTAGTACATACATCCTGTCTTGCTTATGTGAGTTGTAATGCCAATAACACCTTAGTTTTCAGAACCCTTGAGATTATAATGGATTCATGTTCTCCTTAGAGGCCTTAGTTCCATTGGTCTCAGCCTATTGATAATGATACTAATTGGCTTAGAACACCTGGGACACTCACTTGGTTTTGTATTCCTTATGATGAGCCCCCATACATATTTCTCCTGGGGCCAATGTAGCTGGACCAGCCCTATGGTTCTTATTATAATTGTAGGATGCATTTTGGCAAAAATCATCAGAGAACTTTAAGGAACAAGATTTATCATTCGCAGGTCCTAGAGGGTGCCAGACATGCCTGAGGGCCACACAGTGAGTTTGCAGGTTGAGAGACAGAGAGAGAAGGAAAGAGAGAGAAAGAGGGAGAACGGACCTGGAGCTCTGCCTTTATTAAGGTCCAAGGGTGGGGTTTCTAATGTTTTTCAGGTTTGCTCTTTGTTGGCTAATATAAAGTAGAAGAGCAGTTAGGATGCAGTGAGGAAGAAGTGGGATTACTCATGCAGTTAGCTATCTAGATCACCCAAGTCTTTCTGAAAGAGGGAGCTTCATGGGTGAGAAGGGGGAAGCCTTACTTCTTTTGCTAGTAGTTCTGTCACACAGCTGGCAATATGTTCGTTCAAGATAGATATCTCTGGGGATGGATGAATCAGAAATCAAAATCATAATGTTAAGTACTTACACTATGAGGCCATTCTGAAAATGAGTGGAATTTCAAGCTCTAGTTCAATTCTCTAACCTTTCAGTGTGTTGATTCTGGCCAATTTCATGCTTAACTTGGTCAGATCTTCCATGGAGGTTGTAAGAATCCTTTCTGCAGGTCTTTCTTCTCCTAGATCCTGCCCCACTCTCTAGTTGTAAGGTGGTGGTTGCTGCCTAATACTGCTGGGTAGGGATGGAAGTTCACACTTTCCAGTCTGTCTCCACTAATAAGCTGGAAGATTTGGGGGTGCTTCTCTGGATCACTGCCTGCTGCTTGATGGGAAGGAGAATATCAAATTCTCTGCCTGGTCTCTACTGGCACCACCAGCAGGACAGGAAGGTACTGGCCTGCTAGCTGTCACCAGGTGGCAACAGAAGATGGGACTCCCCATTCAGCCTCTGCTGGCTCAATGATGGTAGGTAGTTCATGGTGTTTGGCTAGCATAGGGGTGATAACCAAAAGAGTCTGTCCTGCCCATCTGCTCCTTTTCTCCTTTCCTCCTTTCTCCCTTTTTCCTTTGTGTCAGCTAGAAGACTTTACTCTCCCTTTTTCCTTTGTATCAGCTAGAGAGAAGAGACTTTGTCCGAGAGTAAAGGCCTTTGTTTGTTTTATCTATCCCTATTGTAGGTTCTGGGTTAAAAATCTCTTTAGTTGTCTGGGATATATATGGCAGATAAAAGGAAAGCCTAGAGTACTCACTACCATGTCATTTCTCAGGTGCCTGGTCCCTGGTCATTCTGCCTTCCTCTTTCCACCATTCAGAGTGCTTTTGTGATCGTCTGTTAGATTATTTCCAGGATTTTTCATTGTACTTAAAGGAGATGAACAGAGAAAAGTGAGTCTGTTCTTCCTTTTTCAGAACTGGAAGGCTCATTAAAGTCTTGACATTTAAATTTAGGATAAGCTCTTGGTTTATCTCTGTTCCTGGCTTAGACTGATGATTTAACGGTTCATTTAAAGGCATAGCCTGAGAAGACAATTTCCAATTTAGTTCAACACACACATGTGGTACATATTGTATATGCACCAGACATTATGCAAGATATTAAGATTTCAACATTTGGAAGAAAAACAACCTCATGTTCTAGCCAGGGAGACAGACATGGCAACAAACAGCACTAGGTCATTGAGTTGACTGGATTTTAGTTGAAGGTTGTATAAAATGTGACAGGAAAATAGATGTGGGAGCAGGTAATAGTGCCTAGACAGATAGGCAGAGAGCAAGAGATAAGTCCATAAAAGGGAAAACATGAAAAAAAAATTAAAAAAAAAAAAAGGGAAAACATGATGTGGGCCTTGATGGATATATAGGAATTCATCTGACAGTAAAATCAGGGGATAATATTCTGTACAGAGAACACAGCATGAGCCAAAATGTAGAATGTAATGGTACCTAGCAGTGTGGAAATAGTTGAGTAGCCAATTTTTCCAAAAGTAAAGATCTTACTGGCTTAAAATGGCTCAAGTGTAGACAGTGTTGGTCACATTGCAAAAGGCCTTCCATTAGGGGATTAGAAGTTGTTTCCTTGGAAATAGGAGCCATTGGAAGGCTTTTAAGTGGAAATGTCACAAGATGACAGAGACATTTTAGAGAGGTTCCAAAACCAATGTGGAAAATAAATAGTTGGAGATGAAATTGGAAGAGATGAAATTAAGAAGTTAATTTTTCAAAAAGCCATATATTCAAATGGACATCATACAGACATAAGGTAAAAATTCAAACAATGTAGAAAATATAAAATCAAAAGTCTTCCTTTTCTTTGTCCTGGTCCCTCCAATCTCCCTCCAAAGATAACGATAATTGAAATTGTTGCATGACTTTAGAAAAAATTATTTCATCTATCAAAGCAGGCCTATGTTCACACATATACACACATGCACACATGCATGTGCATGAGCGTGCACACACTTTTTAAATTCCATTTCTTTCCATTTTTGTTTTCTGAACTCTAAATTCAAAGAGTCGAATTAATCATTCCCCTCAGTTTATGGCATGCTCTCCTCATCACTGCTCTCTATAATAGATCTTTTATATTTTTCTCCCCTTTACCATTAAATCCCTACTTCCGTTTCCTCCCCATATCTTCTAAGGTCTTTGGTCCATGGCCTTAAGTTTGTATGTTCCCCTATATTGTGTTATTTTTCATGTGTATTTAACTTATATAAAGATTTCTTTATTCTTAAAATAAACTACATTTGTTATTTGTATCTTTTAATAGTTGCATAGAATTCCACAGAATATATCCACTCAATTTTATTTGGTGATGGGCATTGGGGATTTCAACTCCTCATTATAATAAATGACACTGCAATAATTCTCATTTTAGTCTTTTTGTGGATTTATGTGAGAATTTCTCTGTGGTGTATACCCAAGGTTGGGATGTCTGGTTGCTATGTATACATATGTGCATACCCAGTTTCACAAGAGTTCACAAAATGCTTTTCCAAATGGCTGTTCCAGTTTATTCTCTCCCTCACAGTGTAGAACATTACTGTCTAAACACCTCTTTCCAAAATTTGGTGTTATATAATGTACCTGAAAGATGTTGTAATGTCCAAAATGTTGTATTTTGTATTTTTCTGATTGCTAAAGAATTTGAACATTTCCTCCCATCTCTGTTAGACCAAGCCATAAAAAAGTTAAGAGAAAGCTAACTCATACTTATTGGGTCTCTAAAGCACATATGTTTTACATATACAATATTTACTATCAATTTGTGCTAAAGGTATTACTGTTATTCTCATTTTCAAGACAGAAAATGAGGTGATAATATCACTAGTCTAATTTCACACAGAGTCCCCTTTGTAATCTGGCCTGTCCGATCCCAAAGCTCATGATTAATAAAGCTGGATGCTAGAACATTTATTGAAGAGATTAAACTGGATTTTTTTCTCCCTCTCTAAGCAGAAAGGAATTAGGTAGGGGAAATAAGTCCAACCTTATGGTTCTGTAATTTCTCTTAAGTAAAGCAGAAATCATCCTTGACATAGTTTCAAGGGCAAGTAAGCCTGGTCAGGATGATGTTTTACTTCTGGGCTCTGAGTCATTAAAACTCATTCACAAACATTACATTGCTATAGGCATGATATTGTAGGGACAGTGAAGACTGGTGAAACGAATTAGAAGTGGATCTTGCTCTCAAGGCACTTTCTATCTAGTGGAGGATTAAATATAAATAAGCACAATTCTAAGTAGAATGCAGTAAGGTGAAAACATCGACTCCAGCCTTCCATAGGCATTCGGTGTCAGACACCTGACACGTTTGGCCCAGTGCGTGCGAGATCGGGTGGGAATCCACTTCAATCCTCTGTGTTGTTTTTAGTACATCTGAGTGGAAGAAACTTTCTGATGTTGTAAAAAACAAATGCAGCAGATATTGGAGAGGGTGGAGCTTTTATGACTCTTTTCATGAAAATTTTAGGCCCCAAATATGCTGAAAATAAATTTAGAAGACTAAGATCGTCATGCATTTAAGACAGCTTCATATTAAGGTATAAAATTAATTTGAACCCCACCCCCCAAAGTGTTTGTAGGCTGCCACGTTGCTCTTATGCAGGTTGCATGAATATTCTGTGACAGCCCAAAATTGACAGAAGCCTCATTGAAAAAGCCTAATCTTTCCTCAGTTTGCCAGCCTTTCTACCCCTCTCTGAGGCTCCCCTGTGCAGCCTGGTTTACCTCCTTGCTGGTAAGGATCATCCTGGACAGTCCAGAAGGGATAGATTATTGCAGATTATTGCAGATTATTATCCCCCAGAAGGGATAGATTATACACAGGGTACCCATGAATTTTTTTTCTTTTTTTAAATTTGTTTTTATTAAAGTTCGATTTGCCAACAAAAGTATAACACCCAGGGCTCATCCCATCAAGGGGCACCTGTGAAATTAGCAAACTGCTTTGATACTCCATGTCCCATCTCGTTTCTCCTCCCTTCCCTAATGACTTACAGAAAATGTTAAAGTGAAAAGAGAGAAAAGAGAGTTTCAAAAATCCCCTCATAAAGCTCTTTTTGAGCTTTCATTTACAGACCATTGCGTTAGTGTCCAACACATGATTTTGTACATATTCATTATTCAGTTGTCACACAACCTGGAAAAGCAGACATTACTATTTTAATTTTACAGATGAGAAAATTAATGCTCAGAGAGATTGTTACTTGACTGAGTTCACCAAGAGACTTAGTGACATATCTAGCCTCTGAATCCAAAGCTCGTATTTTTAAACCCATCATTTTAATAGGAAGAATTTCTCCTAAAGAGGGAAATATTGGACTTTATTTCAAAGTCGTCTAATATTTGATAAAGGAGGAAAGACTATCCATTGGAAGAAAGACAGTCTCTTCAATAAATGGTGCTGGGAAAATTGGACATCCACCTGCAGAAGAATGAAACTGGACCACTCTCTTTCACCATACACAAAGATAAACTCAAAATGGATGAGAGATCTAAATGTGAGACAAGATTCCATCAAAATCCTAGAGGAGAACACAGGCAACACCCTTTTTGAACTTGGCCACAGTAACTTCTTGCAAGATACATCCACAAAGGCAAAAGAAACAAAAGCAAAAATGAACTATTGGGACTTCATCAAGATAAGAAGCTTTTGCACAGCAAAGGATACAGTCAACAAAACTAAAAGACAACCTACAGAATGGGAGAAGATATTTGCAAATGACATATCAGATAAAGGGCTAGTTTCCAAGATCTATAAAGAACTTCTTAAACTCAACACCAAAGAAACAAACAATCCAATCATGAAATGGGCAAAAGACATGAAGAGAAATCTCACAGAGGAAGACATGGACATGGCCAACAAGCACATGAGGAAATGCTCTGCATCACTTGCCATCAGGGAAATACAAATCAAAACCACAATGAGATACCACCTCACACCAGTGAGAATGGGGAAAATTAACAAGGCAGGAAACCACAAATGTTGGAGAGGATGCGGAGAAAAGGGAACCCTCTTACACTGTTGGTGGGAATGTGAACTGGTGCAGCCACTCTGGAAAACTGTGTGGAGGTTCCTCAAAGAGTTAAAAATAGACCTGCCCTACGACCCAGCAATTGCACTGTTGGGGATTTACCCCAAAGATTCAGATGCAATGAAACGTCGGGACACCTGCACCCCGATGTTTCTATCAGCAATGGCCACAATAGCCAAACTGTGGAAGGAGCCTCGGTGTCCATCGAAAGATGAATGGATAAAGAAGATGTGGTTTATGTATACAATGGAATATTCCTCAGCCATTAGAAACGACAAATACCCACCATTTGCTTCAACGTGGATGGAACTGGAGGGTATTATGCTGAGTGAAATAAGTCAATCGGAGAAGGACAAACAGTGTATGTTCTCATTCATTTGGGGAATATGAATAATAGTGAAAGGGAATATAAAGGAAGGGAAAAGAAATGTTGGGAAATATCAGGAAGGGAGACAGAACATAAAGACTCCCAACTCGGGGAAACGAACTAGGGGTGGTGGAAGGGGAGGAGGGTGGGTGTTGGAGGGGAATGGGTGACGGGCACTGAGGTGGACACTTGACGGGATGAGCACTGGGTGTTTTTCTGTATGTTGGTAAATTGAACACCAATAAAAATTAATTAAAAAAAAAACAAAGTCGTGTTTATGATGCCAGGAAAAATATAAAATAACACATGGAAAAAATGAAATAAAAACACACCAGAAGAATGGAAACAAGGGACATCACAAAGGAAAGCATATCCACCCCTTGATTTTTCTCTTAAGCCTTTACTAGATTACTCTGTGTTGGTACAAATGGCTTTTCTATTCCAGGGAGATAAGGCAAGGGATTGGTTTTTAAAAAGACTATTAGATTAATGGGTGAAATATAGTGTAGTCCTAAATAGCTCTCATCATTTCATTATTTACAAATACAGAGAGGCTCTGCATTGCCAGCTTCATGACACAGGTTCTATTGCCAGGAACTGTGATCTCTTGGGTCAGCCCAGTAATGGCTTTGGGTGCCTCCAAACCAATCCATCTCAGGCACTGTGATGACATTAATAGGAAAGTTAAATTAACCCTTGGTCCAGTTGAAAAAAAGTAAAAAAAAAAAATGTTGCTTAAATGTACAGCTACAAGGCAAGCTAGAAACAATTAAAGACATGAACAGATTCCATTCTGGGTGGGACAGCTACAGGACAGGGCAGCTGAAGAAAAAATTAAAGAATTTCCTGGCGTGATTGGTTAAAATCCTTAGAAGGAGAGGTTGCCAGAATTTTTTGGAGAACAAATGATGATCCTGAGTCCAGAGAAAAATAAACTTCAAGGCTAGATCACTTGATTTTGTTGATCAATTTGGCAAAAGTTGCAAATGGGAAGAAAAGAGCAAGACAGGTGAAGGGCAGAGGGGTCATAGCTGTCGTCAGCAAAAGGGTGCAATTAATTGCAACTGAAGCCTGTCACGAGGTGTTTGAATGAGTGAATTATTTGCATACTTCAATCTGTAGATAGGATAAAAGTTAATAAATAGTGATGCACTCTTTTGGAAGGGAACCAGCTCCTGTTTTAATCAGCTAAGTATCTCCTTTGGACAAAACTGAGAGAGAGAGGGAGCTGGCTTTCTTTTCTGTATCTAAGCAGTTTCAAACAATCCTTAAGAATGCTTTGCTTCTTCCCTTATTTTATTCTTTTCTTTCTTCCAGATCTTTTTTTTTCTACTTTAAAAAAATATATTCATTCATTAGTGACAAATTTATAGCACTGAGTCAGCCTTTTCACATCTAACTTACTTAAATGGAGAGGAGTCCTGAAGACTATGTATTTTAAAGAGCAACCCTATTTAATATGGAGAAAAAAAAATCAAGTACATCTTTCCTTCCCATCTTATCTCCTCCTCCCGCCCCCCTCCCTTCTTCCTTTCCTTTTTCTTCCCTTCCCCCCTTCCTCTACACTAGGCGTTGAAGCCCAGAGTCAAAGTTTCTACAATAAAGAAGCTTATATTCACTAGGGAGAGAAAGAGGTAAACCAAAATGATGATCTGTTGTGTTAAGTGCTACAATGAGAGGAACGTGCAAGGTATGTGGAAGCACAGGGATGAGAATAATCATTTCCACCTGTAGGGTAGCAGCATGTTAAAGCATGAGAATGGGGATGCCTGGGTGGCTCAGCGGTTGAGCATCTGCATTTGGTTCAGGTCATGATCCCAGGGTTCTAGGATCGAGTCCCGCATTGGGCTCCCTGTGGAGAATCTGCTTCTCCCTCTGCCTATGTCTCTGCCTCTTTGTCTTTGTGTCCATCATGAATGAATAAAATACAGATATTTTAAGAAAATCATGAGAATGAGTTAGTCACATGGGTAAAGAGAAAAGGAAATTGTAATCAGACACAAAACTAGGGAAGACTGTTGAAGCAATTTTGAGGTTCAATTTTCACATTTGTTTTGATTTCCATTTTGCATCTCACACTCTAATATCTAAGAGGCAGTAGAGAGTAGTGGTGGAGAAGTTGCCTCAGTTCAGCTCCCGGTTCAACTCCTTATTGGAGTGAGTTTTAGAAAAATTATTTTAACCTCTTTGTGCCTTGGTTTTCTGACCCATGAAATGAAAAGATAATAATGGTAACTACTTCACTGGATTAGGATTGTCAAAGTTAATAGAAGATATAAACGAAGCACTTAGGAGTGGTACCTGGCACATGGTAAGCTATTGTTATTGTAAGAGTTTAATCAATAAAATCATTAGTGAAGTATATCCAATGTAGCCTTGATTAAATCTGATTATTATTTTTACTGTCTGGCTACTTGCTGGAATGAGATCTTATGCACTGCTATTAATCAGTCCTAATGTACCTGCCAAAGTCATCAAGTTATTAAAATTAAGAAAGAATAGAATACTAAAGAATTTGTGCCATCTTTTAAAAACTAATGAATATAAATGCAGTAGAGTTTTAATTATTGTCAAGGTGATTTGGCCTCAAGGTATTACATCTCTTAACGCTGACAGATTACAAGCAAGAGCCTGGAATTTTCATACCTTCACCAAAAAATGGGATTTGCAATCCACCAACAGTGATGTTTGACCTCAGGTTCACAAATGGTGGATCAAACATAAAGTGATTTTCCTGTGATCCTGCCTTTGAGTGTTGGCAGTCTCTCCAACAACCAAGGAACATCCCTGGTCTTTTATTTTATTTGGCTAAACTCACTGAATTCCTTATCACTTTATTTTTCTAGCTTTTTTACTTAGATTGTCTTTACTTGTATAGAAAGATTACTTTTGTACTCGTAGTTTTTACTTTGTCATCTATACGAGACCAGAAAATACCCATAATTCCCAAAGCAGTTTTACATACCTAATGTCTTTTGTTTTTTTTCTACAAACCTGTGAGATGGCAAATTTTATGACTTTCCTCTATCAGATGTTGAGAATTACGCGGCCTACATGATTTTACTTTTTGGGTCTCTTTTTTTTTGTAGGAATAGTTGAGCCAAATTTAACAGCTAACAAAATTATTTTCATGACTAATTAATCTACTATTAGTAGAGATTCAGTATAGTGAAATGGTTCAGATATCTAAAGAATTTGAACAGTATCTAGTGCATTTCGTGCCTAGTTACATTCAATAAATGTTAGCTGGTAATATGTAGCATTTTAAAAATTACAGGTGACTTATAACAAAATAAAACTACAAAATGAGATTAAAATAAAACATATTAAAATAGAGTTCAACATACCAGGTATTGGTAATAAATGTTTTACACAGATTTTCTTATTGAATCTAGTAAAAAAAAACCCCATAAGGTGGGTATTATTATAATCCCCACTTTACAAATAAAGAAACTGATAGAACAGCTATGTAAATTGTCACAGGTCATTGCTGTCAAGTGGCAGAGCTCCTATTGGAGATCAGGCAATGTGATTGCATACGTTCTTAGCCACTACCTTATATTGCTTTTTCAATTAAAAAAAAATGGTACATTGGCCAGAGCATTAATTTTTATTTTCCAGTTTTATTAAGAAATAATTGACATGCATCACTGTATAAGTTTAAGGCATACAACATGATGGTTTGATTTCCATATATTGTGAAGTGATTACCACAATAAGTTTAGTTAACATCTATCATCTCATATACATAAAACTAAAAGAAAAAAAAAGACTTTTTCCTACTTCTAAGAACTCTTAGAATCTACTCTATTAACTTTCCTGTAGATCACACAGTGGTGTTGGCTATAGTCATCATGTTGTACATTATGTCCCAAGGACTTATTACCTTATAACTGGAAGTTTGTACCTTTTAACCACTTTCCTTTGGTTTCCCTTCTCCCAACCCCTTGCGTCTGTTAACCACAAGTCTGATCTCTTTTTCTGTGAGTTTTGTTTGCTTTTAGAATCCACATGTAAGTGAGATCATACAGTATTTGTCTTTCTCTGTCTGACTCATTTCACTTACCATAATGCCTTCAAGGGACATCTATGTTGTCACAAATGGTAGACATTTCCACATTTTTAAATGACTGAATAATATTTCACACTTACATAAACCACAACTTCTTTATCCATTCATCCACTTAGGCTGTTTCCATGCCTTGGCTATTGTAAATAATGCTGCTATAAACATAGAGGTACAGCTATCTTTTCAAATTAGTATTTTCATTTTCTTTAAATTCCTAGTAGTGGAATTTGGATCATGTGGATCATGTGGTAGTTCTATTTTTAATTTTTTGAGGAGTCTCCATACTTTTGTATGCAGTGGTTGCATGAATTTACATGCCCACCAACAGCACACCAGGATTTCTTTTTCTCCATATCCTGATCCACTGTTATTTCTTGTGGTTTTTTATTGTAGCCATTTTGACAGATGTGAGGTGCTGTCTCATAGAAGTTTTGATTTTCATTTCTGTGATGATGAGTGAGTATCTTGTCATGTGTCTGTTGGTCATCTCCATGTCTTTGAAAAAATGTCTATTCATGTCCTCTGCCCATTTGTTAATTTTTTTTGGTTGCTATTTAGTTGTATAAATTCTTTAATATTTTGGATGTTAACTTCTTATCAGTTATATCATCTGCAAATATTTTTTCCCATTCAGTAGGTTGGAGCTTCCTTTTGGTGATGTTTATTTTTGTTGTGCAAAAACATTTTGGTTTGATGCAGGCCAATAGCTTAATTTTGCTTTTGGTTCCCTTGCTTGAGGAGACATTTCTGTAAATATTTTGCTAAGGTGATGTCCAAGAGATTACTGCCTATGTTATATTTTAGGAGTTTTATGGTTTCAAGTCTCACATTTAGGTCTTTAATCTACTTGAGTCTACTTTTTGTGTATCGTATAGTGAAGTAATCCAGTTGCATCTTTTTGCGTGTAGCTGTTCAGTTTTCCCAACACCATTTATTGAAGATACTTTCTTCAAAGTATCTTTGTATATTCTTGTCTTCATTGTATACTCTTGTCTTCATTGTAAGAGATTCATATAGGTGTGGGTTTATTTATGGGTTGTCTGTATTGTTATGTCGATCTATGTGTCTATTTTTGTGCCAGTATCATACTGTTTTTATTACTATAATTTTGCAGTGTATCTTGACATTTGGGATGTGATATTTCCAAATTTCTCTTCTTTCTCAAGATTACTTTGGTTATCCTAGTCTGCTATGTTTCCACACAAATTTTAGGATTGTTTGTTCTAATTTTATGAAAAATGCTATTGGTATTTTGATAGGGATTGCAGTAAATCTGTAGGTTGCTTTGGGTGGTATGGACATTTTAATGATATTAATTCTTCTAATTAATGAGTATGGTATATTTCTCCATTTTTTTGTATTGTCTTTAGTTTCTTTCATGAATGTAATAGTTTTCAGAATAGAGGTCTTTCACCTCACTGGTGAAATTTATTCCTCGGTATCTTATTATTTTTGGTGCAATTGTAAATGAGATTGTTCCCTAATTTCTTTCTGCCTACAAGTTTCTATATATTAATTTTGCATCCTGAAGCTTTACTGAATTCATTCATTAGTTCTAATAGTTTTTTGATGAAGTCTTTAGGGTTTTCTATATATAGTATCATGTTGTTTATATAGTGATTTACCAGTTTGGATGCCTTTTATTTCTTTTTCTTGTCTGATTGCTATGGCTGTGACTTCTAATACTATGTTGTTTAAAGTTGGTGAGAGAGGGCATCACTATTTTGTTTGTAACGTTAGAAGAAAATCTCTCAGTTTTTTACCATGGAGTATTATGTCAGCTGTGAGTTTTTCATATGTGGACTTTATTATATTAAGACATGTTTTCTCTAAACTCACTTTATGGAGAAATTTATCATAAATGGATGTTGTATTTTGTCAAATTGTTTTATGCATTTTTTGTTTTATGCATTTTATGCATTGATTATATGATTTTCATCATTCCTCTTGTTAACATGGTGTATCACAATGATTGATTTGTCCATATCTAATTACCCTTGCATTCTTGGAATGAATCCCATCTGATCATCATCAATGATGCTTTTACTATATTGTTCAATTTGGCTTGCTAACATTTTGTTTAGGAGTTTTGCATCTATGTTCATCAGAGATATTCACCTTTCTTTTCTTTATAAAAGAAAGAAAAGGTTCCTTTCCTTTCCTTTTCTCTCTTCCTTCTTTCCTTTCTTTCTCCTCACTACCTCCTTCTCTCTCTCTCTCCCTCTCTCTTTATTTCTTTTCCTTCCTTCCTTTTAATATCTTTGTCTGATTTGGTATCAAGGTAATGCTGGCTTCATAGAATGAATTGGGAAGTTTCTCTTCCTCTTCCATTTTTTTGGAACAATTTGAGAAGAACAGATATTTTTTTTAAAACATATTATTTATTATTTATTTATTTATTTATTTATTTATTTATTTATTTATTTATTCATTCATGAGAGACAGAGAGAGAGAGAAGCAGAGACAGGCAGAGGGATAAACAGGCTCCCTGCAGGGAGCCTGATGTGGGACTTGATCCCAGGACTCTGGGATCACAACCTGAGCCACAGACAGATGCTCAATCACTGAGCCATCCAGATGGCCTGAGAACAGGTATTAACTCTACTTTAAACATTTGCTAGAATTCATCTGTGAAACCAACTGGTCCTGGAATTTTGTTTATTGAGAGTTTTTTGATTGCTAATTCAACTTCATTACTAGTAATTGGTTTTTTACAAATTTTCCATTCTTGATTCATTTTTAGAAGTATATTTGTTTTTAGGAGTTTATTTCTTTTAGGTTGTCCAATTTGTTGGCATACATATATATATTTAATAATAGTCTCTTATAGTTCTTTGTATTTCTGTGGTGTCAGTTGTTGTTTCTCCTACATTTCTGATTTTATTTATTTGAGTCCTCTCTCTTTTTTTCTTGATGAGTCTGGTTAAAGATTTATCAATTTTGTTTATCTTTCCAAGAATCAGCTATTGATTTCATTGGTCTTTTCTAGTAGTAGAAATAGTAGTCTCTATTTCAGTTATTTCTCCCCCAATCTTTATTATTTCATTTTCTTCTACTTGCTTGAGATTTTCTCTTTCTAGTACCTTTGGTATAAGGTTAGATTGTTTACTTGGAATTTTTCTTATTTCTTGAGATAGGCCTGTAGGGCTATAAAATTACCTCTTAGAACTGCTGTTGCTGCCTCCTGAAGATTTGGGGCCATTGTGTTTGCATTTTCATTTGTCTCCATGTATTTCCCCTTTGATTTGTTGTTGACACATCGGTTGTTTAGTAGCATGTTGTTTAGTTTCCATGTATTTGTATTTTTTCCAGTTTGTCCTTGTAATTGATTTTGATTTCAATTTTCATAACATTGTGGCCAGAAAAGATGCTTGATATGATTTAAATCTTCCTAGATTTATTAAGACTTTTTTATGGCCTAATATGTGATCTGTACTGAAGAATGTTCCATTTGCACTTGTACAGAGTGTGTATTCTGCTGTTTTAGGATAAAACGTTTTGTATATATCTGTTAGGTTCATATGGATTAATATGCCATCCAAAACCACTGTTTCCTTGTTGGTTTTTCTGTGTGGATAATCTATCCATTGATGTAAGTGAAGTGTGAAAGTCCCCTACTATTATTGGATTACTGTCAATTTCTCCCTTTATGTCTATTAATAATTGTTTTATGTATTTAGGTGCTCCTATATTGGGAGCATAGATATTTATAGTTGTTATATCCTTTTTGGATTGCTCTCTTTATCATTACATAATGATGCCCTTCTTTATATCTTGTTACTATTTTTGTTTTAAAGTCTCTTTTGTCTGATCAAAGTATTGTTATATTGGCTTTTTTCTTTCTTTTACTTGCATTTTTATGAAATATCTTTTTCCATTCCTTTACTTTCATTCCTTTCTATTCCTTTACTTTTGTGTCTTTAGGTCTGGAATGAGTCTCTTATAAGCAACATATAGATGGGTCTTGTTTTTTACCCATTCAGTCACCCTATGTCTTTTGATTGGAGTGTTTAGTCCATTTACATTGAAAGTAATTATTGATAGGTATGTACATATTGCCATTTTGTGAATTGATTTCTGGTTGTTACTGTAGCTTTTCTCTGTTCCTTACTTCTCTTGCTCTTTTCCCTTGTAGTTTGATGGCTTTCTTTAGTGTTATGCTTGGATTCCCTTCTCTTTATTTAAGTGTACCTATTATAGGTTTTTAACGTGTGGTTATCATCGGGGTTATATGTAACATTCTATGTGGACGGTAGTCTATATTAGGTTGAAGGTTGATTAAGTTTGAACACATTCCAGGAGCACTAAGTTTTTACTCATTCCACCACATTATATATATATATATATATATATATATATATATATATATATATATATATATGTCATATTTTTAATTTTTAAATTTCATATGTTTTTCGACTAATTTTTGTAGATATAATTAATTCTACTACTTTTGTAGTAAACTTTAAACTCCATATTGACTTTATAAATGATTGTTCTACTATCTCTACTGTGTTTGCTTTTACCTGTGAATTTTTTTTTCCTTTTGTAATGTTCTTATTTCTGGTTTTGGCTTTCATTTTCCCTTAAAGAATTCCCTTTACCATTTCTTGTAAGGTTAATGGTGATGAACTCCCTTAACTTTTGTATGTCTAAGAAATTCTTATTTCTCTCTCAATTTTGAATGAAAATTTTACTGAGTGCAGTATTTTGGGTTGTAGATTTTTTTTTTCTTTTCAGTACCTTGAATATATCACACCATTGACTTCTGTCCTGCAAAGTTTCTGCTGAAATATCAGCTGATAACCTTATGGGGTTTCCCTTGTATGTAACTCTTTTTCTTTTCTCTTGCTACTTTTAAGATTCTCAGTTTATCATTGCTTTTTGGCGTTTTAATTATTATGTGCCTTGGTGTGGATCCTGTTGGATTAAGTTTATTAGGGATTTTCTGTGGATCTATTTTCTTCTCCAGATGAATGAAGTTTTTGGGTATTATTTCTTCAGACAAGTTTTCTGCTCACTTTTCTCTCTCCTCTCCTGGGATTCCTATAATATGAAAGCTGTTATGGTGTCACAGAGTTCTCTTAATCTGTTCTCTTTTTAAAATTATTTTTTCTCTTTTTGCTGTTAGTTTGGTTGTTTTCCATTACCTTATCTTCTAGGTTGGTGATTCATTCTTCTAGATCCTCTAATCTGCTATTTATTCCCTCTAGTGTATTTTTTTGAGGAGGAAGAAGGGCAGAGGGGGAGAGAGAGAGAGAGAGAATCTTAAGTAGACTTCATGCTCAGTGCAAAGACCAATGTGGGGCTCAATCTCTTGATCCTGCAATCATGACCTGAACCAAAATTAGAAGTCAGATGCTTAACTGACTGAGTCATCCAGATGTTCCTTCTAGTGTATTTTTCATTTGAGGTATTGAGTTCTTCAGCTCCGACTGGTCCTTTTTAAATATTTTCTATCTTTTTGTGGCAATATTCACTGAATTCATTCACAATATTTTCAAGTCTAGTGGGTATCTTTATGATCATTACTTTGCACTCTTTATCAGCCATATTGCTTATTTCCAATTCATTTAGCTCTTTTACTCTGATTTTGTCTTGTCTTTCATTTGGGACATATTCCTCTGTTTCCTCATTTTGTCTAACTCTGTGTTTCTAAGTCTCCTGGTCTTGAAAGCAGTGGCCTTGTGTAGAAAAGGTACAAAGGTGCCCTGTTGCATGGTTCCCCCAATTGCCAGAAACAGGCACTCCACAAGTGTTCCCTGAGTCCTCCTATTGTGGGTGAGCCATAATTGCCTTCAGCTCAACTGGCTTCAATGACTGGTTTACCTTATGTGGGCACACCAGGTAGGGTTTGCTCCCCATGCTGTTGAGAGGCCCAGCTGCTGTGGGCTCATGGGTAAGTGGAGCTAGCATTCAGCCTAGTTATCTGTGATATGCACTGTTGTATGGGATTATCTCCCTTCTTCCTAGGGTAGGAGTCACTTCAGAGTGGCACTAGTCCTGGATGATTCTGCATGTCATGTGCATTGGGCAGGAGCCACTTTGGAGGAACATCTGCTGAAGTGGGCGGGTTGGTGGAGCAGGTCTGCAGGGGAACATATGGGTAGGGCATATAGTAGTGGCAAGGTGAATGAAGAGTGTTAGCACAGGCTCCTGCAAGACTATCTAGGCTTGCAGAAAGGAAGAAAAATGGCTTCAATTAGCGCTTCTATTCCCAGAGAAATCCTCTGCAGATTCCTGCCTCTGCAGCACATATTAAGATTAGTCAATAAATCTCCTTCAGGGCTGCCTGGGTGGCTCAGTGGTTGAGCATATGCCTTTGGCTCAGGTCATCAACCTGGGGTCTTGGGATCAAGTGCCACAACAGGCTCCCTTCAGGGAGCTTGCTTCTCTCTCTGCCTCTGTCTCTGTCTCTCTTTTTGTGTCTCTCATGAGTAAATAAATAAAATCTTTAAAAAAATAAATAAATCTCCTTCTCATATACCTCAGGTGCTTTTCAAACTGCTCCTTCAGTGCTATGTTTGGGCTGAATTTTCCAGTATGCTGCCTCATTAAGGGTGGGGACTCACCCTCCTGCTCCCCCAGAGTTAAGCCTGCTGATTTTTAAAGCTCCTAGAGTTGAGCCCTGGGGATTTTAAGCTCTTGGAGTTAAGCTCCTCTGGTTTTCAAAGCCAGACATTATGGGGACTTGTCTTCCCAGTGCAGATCCTGGTGCTGGAGGTGCTGGTGTGATATCTGCTCTCCTCACTCTTTTGTGCTTTGATGTCCCTCCTGTTTGTAATTAGTTGTGCCCGCGATTTGTTCCCAACTGTGTCTTCACCTCTCCTCTCCTTTTTAGTGTGGCCTTCTCTCTATGATCAGCTGTGGTACATCTCTTCTGGCAGGCTTCAGGTCATTTTCCTAGGTGGTTATGTAGATGTAGTTGTTATTTTAATTTGTCCATGGGATAATATGAACAGAGGATCCTCTTATTCCACCCTCTATGCCATCTTCCTGCTTCTCCCTATCATGTTTTTATGTGCCTACAAGTTTACATGTTCAAATATACCCATATAAATCCTTTTTCTACTATCCTGAATTTTATGCAGAAGCTCATAATGACTTGGGGAATTTTCCAGAATCCTTCCTATGTTTTAACCTCATGAGTAATGATGGAGATAAATTCTTAATAGTGGCAAAGGAGAGAAATCCAGTTATCTCTGGTGATGACAACTGGTCAAAGTAGTCAATAGGAAAGCACTAGGTTAGAAGAAATGAAGAGTAGAGCATATGCTTCTCCCAGGAATGCTTGTGACTTTCCTTGGTTCTTGGGAGGCAGCTTGCAACAGGGGCAAATGAGCAAGCTTTTTCATCAAAAATGCTTGGGCTTTCACATCAGGCTCCCTGCATGGAACCTGCTTCTCCCTCTGCCTGTGTCTCTGCCTCTCTCTTTCTCTCTCATGGATAAATATATTTTAAAAAATATTTGGGGTTTAATCTCTATCCTGCTTTTTGTTTGATATGGGTTTGGGGGAAATTACTTCTTTATGATTCAGAAAGTGGAACTAATATGGAACTGGAACTAACTACTTCCCGGGTTTCTAGAGAAATTAATTGAAATAAAGTGTATAAATCACAAGGCACAAAGAAGGCCTCATAGGCATTATACTTCCTAGCCCAGCTCCCACTTTCCTAAATTATTCATAAGCTTTATCTGAGCAAACATGATTTCAAAGATTATCTTAACTAATACATAACCTCCAAAAATATTTTTAAGAAATTATTTTCTTTTTAATACACAGTGATATGCTGAACATGTAAATAAAGTTGATGTTCTTATTATGCCATTGTGAGTCTTTTATTGATAAATTTTCAAGTTATAATGATTTATCATTTTTAATTTTAGTTGAGATAATATGGTTATTATGAAGCGGGAGAGCTAGGTTCTTGCCTCATGGAGTTGAAGAATGAATCTCCCAGACAAAGGAGAGTGAGTAAAGCAATAGAAATTTATTAAGTAAGTGTACAGAGAAAGCTCTCAGAAGTGAGAGGGGTCCCAGCAGGGTTGCCAACATGGGTTTCTACTGAGAGTCTTTTATTTATAACTGACCAGGGAGCTTGTGGCCTTATCATTCTTGTGATGTCTTGGTTTGAGTAAGGACTGGTGATAACATCTTTAATGACTTACGTCTTTTTAGAGTCTGGTTATTCTTTGTTGCACACAAGTGACTGTCATAAAAAAGACACCCTATCTACCCACACCTAGGGCAAGGTGGTCTGGTTTGTTCCCTTATCTCTGGTTCCCTTACACCTCAGCATTTTTGGGATTTCTGTAAGCCTAATCCTATAACCCCCTATCTATCTCTCCCTACCTAGCTGTGCCTATCTCTCACTCAACTATATCTATGTTCCATCCCTTTCCACCTCCACTTTACTATTCATTTGATATTTAGCTCAATTTTCAGAATATTAACAATGTAGCAAATGTTAAGAGAATATCTTTAATCTAAGTATCAGTGGTCTGATTATGTTACTTAATTATTAAGGATTTTTGCTGAATTTCACCTCTAGATTCAAAATCATAAAAAGTAGAGAATATCTGAAAGTCAAAGATTGCATTTGCTCATATATCCAAAAAGAAAAAAAGCAAAACTAAACTAAACTAAATTAGAGCATTAAATCATTTATGAATTAGAAGTGTTCAAAATACAAAATAAATAAAGTATAGAACCCAATTCTTTATAATCAATACTAAATATTTAAGTAAATAAAGAGCAAAATACTGTTTTGGATGCTGAAGAAAGATTTTCAATTAATTTTTATGACTGCTGTGAAAAACACACACATACAATGTATATGAATCATTCACTCTTTTGGGGCCATAAAGCTATGCATTCTAATTAGATTTGTAAAGTTTGGCTTGTTAGAGTCTATTTTGACTTCAAAATAACTGATATATAGCAGCTGAGAGTTTCCAGCATGCCCTGTACTGCTGTTAGAGCTACTAGCCTACTGTCCAGAACCAGGCCCTAAGGGCATGTTCCCAATCTTTCTTACTTTGATGGTTCTAGGTTGGATTGTTTGACAATTGTGGCAGGAAAATATAGGATGCTGGGAAGATCCAAAATCAGTATTTACTGAGCACCTACTTGATGAGTGTTTTAGAGGAGATAACTCCTTGAATGCTCACAAAAGTCATTTAAATTAGGTACTCTCAGAATCTACATTTGATAGATAATGAAGCTGGTGCAATTTTTACAAGGTTGCACATCAAGGTAGTGATGGAAAAGAGATCTGAAGTCAGGCAGTTTGGATCAAGCTCACATATATAACTGCTGCCTTCTACAAACACAGGGTTTGCTGCCTAACACTCCCCCCACCACACCCTTATCACCACCACACCTCAAAGGAGAAAAAATATTCTTACACTGGAGAAGATGTTTTCTAAGTTTATACATGGGGAAAATAATCATAAATGAGAAATGAGGGAGACATTCAGTAACTTGTAAATACTCACAGGGCCCTTCTTATATTAATTCTCATTCATGCTTCTAAGCCTTTGCTCTCAGCCAATGTTCCCTCAATCTAGAGATGCTTCTCCACATTTCCCTATCTGCTGAAGTTGCAGGACTGGGCTCATATTCCATATCCCTTTTGACAAACTTGTTTATGGAGAATTCTAGGTAGTTTCTCCTATTTGTGTACATCCTTGACCCTTGGAGTTTGTTTCACTTAAAAACAGGTATATACAGTAAGAAAGGCATTGAATTTGGAGCTGGAAGAACTGTGTTTAAGTTTCAGCTCAAAGACTTACTTGCTGGGTGATGTTCAGCAGATCACACTCTGAGAAACTCTTTTTTCCTGTCAAGACAAAAGATTCACCTGTTTAAAAGGCAAATTTTATCTAAGTATTAACCAATATTACAAATTTAAAAATTATTTATAAGTGATGACACACTCTGTAATGTATACTGTGGTATCATTCCAATCTCTTTTTCTTAGCTCCTGAAACAAATGATAAACATTTAAGGAGAGAAATTGCTATTTTAAAAGATGTATCTTTCTTTAACTTGGAGCTTTGTGTCTTGAATATAATGGGTACTCAATAAACATTGCTGATTTGTGTACAAGATGGGAGTGATTTTTTTTCCAGGAAGTACTTTTTAGTTCTTTATACCTTATTTATCTACAGTGGCAGCTATTTTTTTTCAAGTTAAATTTATAATGTGCATTTCTACCCCTTTCATTTTGCACTTCCATTCTAAGAATATATCGTTTCAAATGGCAGAAATATGTGTGTGCAAATTTCTCCTTTTTTGCAAAGTTGAAGATGTCACCAGAGGAGAAAGTGAAAGGATAAGGTATAAAGTATAAAGAAAAAATTCAAGATTCATTTCATGTTTTGGTGGATGAGAAGCAGCAAAAGAGATAATTAAGGCTAGGAATTATATTGATAGAGATAGATGGGATGGTTTTGATGAGCTACCAAAATTCTTTGTTTTCTGAGCAAAGTGCATTATAGGTGTTTCAGTGTCTTTTATTTGGTTAAGATGGTGATTTCATGGATCTCTGTGGGGAGTTTATTTAACCTTGCCTATAGGATGAAACCAACATATGGCCAGCTCCTCCTCCCCAGTCCAGAGCAGCTTCCTCTCCCTGTTGTGGGGAAGTACCTGATCTTGTTTTTGCAAAGTAAGGGGGGCAGTTGGATCATATTCCCAAATACTGACTGTGCTTTGTGAACTGCCTTAGAAGCTATTGCTAAGGTGTTTCCCATCCTTTCAATTCCCTGCTGCCACTTGGGTTCCTGTGGGACATCCCAGAGCAACAGAAGGATGGGCTGATGGGCGGGCAGCTAGATTACAGCTCAGCTTTACCACCTGGCTTTATAACCTGCTCCATCTGTCAGTTGTTCCGGGTGGCTGAAGAGTCCAGCAGTTCAAAGCACTACTTAGGGCTGCTTTGGAGCATTTCTTTACTCTCCAAGGACCTGATATTCTGGCCAAGGAAAAGGGAATGGATCCAAATGCTCCTTGCCCTAGCAGTCTAGGGTGTTTGGGATTGGCAGCCACAAGGTTCCATGCTGTTCTACTCCTTAGGAATTTGAATAAGAATTGTACTTATTTCTGTTCATTTACCATCTTTTTTCATGATCCATCTGTGAGAAGTTTGGAATGATGTTTATAAATTTAAGACTCAGTCAGGCATGAAGTTGCACAGATAAGAAAGCTGTTTATCTAGTAAATCTGGCAAGAAGAAAACATTATCAGTATGGGAGGATGATTAGTGTAGCTGATCTCAGAAGACCCCTTTCTGAAAGACTGAAATAGGAATTGATACGTAGTCTGTCCATTGTCAAACCTATCTTGGACAGTCAAGTTTTAAAGATTAAGATTGCGAATTCATATCATAGCTGCGTAACTCAGAGGAGCAAATGCAGTTCTTATATTAATTTTTTATTGGTACAAACTACCACAAACTTAACTGCTTAAAACAATACACATTTATGATATCACAGGCTCTGTGGCTTAGGAATTCAGGCTCAGCTTTGCTGGGTCCTCAGTTTAGGGTCTCACCAGGGGGCAATCAAAGTGTTAGCTGGACTATATTTTCATCTGAAGCCTCAACTGGGGAAGCATCTGCTTTTAAGATCTCTCATGTTGGCAGACTTCATTGCCTTGTAGTTATTAGATTTAGGGCCTTGGTTTCTTGCTGGCTGGCAGCCAGAGGCTTGTCTCTGGACCACTTGATCTTGCCCATAGGCCCTCATACAACAAAGCTAGAAAGGGAGAAAGAGTGAGTCACTAATAGGACAGAATATTATATAATGTAACATGGTCATGGGAGTGACATTCTATCACTTTTGCCACATCTTACTGATCAGATTAAGTCTTGCCCACAGTCAAGGGGAGAGGATTCCACAGAGGGGGACCACCTGGGACATGGGGATCAGGAAGGTTTCTTTAGAGTGTGTGCTCACAATCCCTGTTGCAGAATCCATCTGCCCATGGGCCGCTTAGTTCTACTTTGTTTATGGACAGAAATTAGACTTCGGTTCTGAGGCAATCCTAGTATAAATGTGCAATTATATGTGGCCATGAAACCAAGTTCTGGCTTATGGAATGTGAGCAGAATTGATGTTTACCTCTTGCCAGCCTGGCCTTTAAATATAGGTATTATAAAGTCTTCCTACATTCTATTCCTAAATAAAGAGGGCTGCAAGAAACTATGAGAGAGCAAAGACACAAAAGATGTGGAGAGGCCCCTGGAAGACTGTGTAGAATAGAGTAGTGCCTTGTCTAACTGCATTGGACAGTGACTTAATCAAATAATGAATTATTGTTAAGTAAATGATTTAAAAAACCCTCCAGTTATCATGCCTTAAACAATTGTACTTTACACATTCTGATTCAAAGATCTCTGGGAAGAGACATCTCCCAGATCTCTTTTGAGGTTCTAGTAGAAATGCCTCAAATTCTATCATTTTGCATTCATTTCTTGAGTATGATCCATTACCTCTCCCATACATCTCTAAAACAAAAATACTTCATGAAGAAGGAATACGTATATCTTCAAATATCAGTGTTTCTGACAAGCAAAATGAGACAATAACACCTAAAAGAAAAGAAAGATAAAAGAGAAACAGAAGACAGGCAGATACAAACTTATTTTACAAATGCTTGTTGAGTACCTACTTGTGGCAGGCATGGTACTGGGCTTGGAATATAAAGAATCCTGTTGCCTCAGGGTTTCAGCCTTTTAATATTTCAGAAGTGAACTTGCACCTTACATAAAATGTGTACATGTAGGTGGTCATGTTTCTTTATTCCCCTTCAAAGCTGTTGCTAAATCAATGTCTTTTCATTCATACTATCTTAGAATCAAGGTAATATGCCATGGCCTGAACCTTTTCATGTGGCGTGTCAGTTATTTCTGTCAATGATACTGTGATAAGATATTATTAACCCCGTTTAACTCTTACCCTTCAACCCTCAGTTTAATTCTCTGGAAAATTCATGTCATCACCCACGTTAGATCTTCCCTTATAAATGACTCTTACAGTGGTATGTGACTCATCTTCCTAGGACCTCAAAAAGTTGTAATTAGATTTATAGTATTATTCATTTTACTTTTATCCTCACTATACTGGAAGATGCATAAGGACAAGGACTGTGGCTATTTTTTTCTACTTGTTATAATTCATTACATAGAAGGTACTATTGTCTTAGAGTCATATTTGTTGAATGGATGAATAAATGTGTACTTGAATGATCAATTTTCTAATAGTGTGGGAAAGGAAGGTTGTCCCTCCCTGACTCCTGAATCAGTTCCCTTAGCTACCAATTGCTTGCACTTCTTTGTCCTGTAGACCACTATTTACCAACTCAAATCATGGTGTGAACCACCCAGACACCATGAAGCTCCATGGAGGAACTCATGAAAGGAGATCACCCCTCCTTTCAGCAACTTCCTTTAATCACTGTTATATCTCCTGTAGACAAGCCAGGCTTTACAGAAAGTCTGGAGAGTTGGAAGGCATTTTCATGTCAGCCACAACACAAACAAATTAGAAAAAACTCAGGTCTTAAAAGTGACTCTATCATTATTCTCAATTTTTCATTGGTTATCTTTTTCTGTAAGTGCTAACCTCGGAGTCACTCTGCTTCTTCTCTACACACTCCCACTCTGTCTTGTTTATTTTTCTGATATATCAATGTACCTATTTTTTTTATTGTTTCACTTCATTCTACTTCCTGATCTTAAAGCTTCTGGACTTTGCCTTCAGCTTCCTAGGTAGATAATTTTTTGAGAAAACTCTGTTACCTGCCAAGGGGACTCTTTTATTAGTAATACTTTGATTTTTCTCCTCATGACATGCTTTCGCTCTTTCTACTCCACCAGAGCACTCACGAATTGTACCTCCAATGTCTGAGTGTGCTCCTCACATAGTCCATGACCATTTGTGCCAGAATCACTTGAGAGCATTTTGGGTACAAATTCCTGAGTTCCACTGCATTACTACTGACTCCACATTTGGAAGTTATCCTCTACTGTTCATTTTGAATGAGCTCTCTGGTGATGATTACAGACAGTGAATTTTGATTTAAACAAACAAACTGACTGGAAAGTGCTGACTTGCTCTCACTCTGCTGAAATCTGCAGTCAGCTCCATGATCAGATATATCTTCTAATATTTTATTGATGATGTTTGTATCCATGTACATGAGAGATTTGGGTCTGCAATTTTCCTTTTCCTTAAAATATTTGTCTGTTTTCATATTGGAGTAATACTGGCATCACAGAATGGGTCAGGAAGCATTCCTCGTTTCTATTTTATGAGATATATTATGGAGAATTGGTGTATAAATATTATTATATTTATTATTATTAAATATTTGCTAAGACTCAACAGTGAAACCATCTCAGCCAATTTTTTTTTTTTGAAAAGTTGTTAATTGTTGATTAAACTTCCTTAATGTGTCTTTGTACATTTTTCTTGGAAGCCAGGCTTTGAGTAATAGGGACTAAGATAAACAGTTTGAGATTTTACATCAATCTTCTGTTTCTGTCTGCCTACCTACAGGTGCCTGAGGCTTCAGGTTCCTCTAATGTCTTTTTAATTTGTTTCTCCTATTGTCTCAGTGTATCCTGAAGAACTTTTCTATTTTTTTAAAGATTGTATTTATTTATTCATGAGAGACAGAGAGAGAGAGAGAGAGAGAGAGAGAGAGAGAGAGAGAGAGAAAGGCAGAGACATGGGCAGAGGGAGAAGCAGACTCCATGCAGGGAGCCCAATGTGGGACTTGATTCCAGGACTCCGGGATCAGACCCTGAGCTAAAGGCAGATGCTCAACTGCTGAACCACCCTGGCATCCCTGAAGAACTTTTCTTTAAATAGAGTCTGTGCTTTGTAGCTTTTCTAGCTGTTATCAACTGTGTTATTATGTTGGGGTTCTATCAATGTGGTGGTAGGTGTGTAGGGAAGGAAGCCTTCCATAAACTTATGATTGAATCTCAGTTTTCTAGGGGCCCTGTATCTTCCAGGCTCTGACCTTTACAAGTGTTTTGGGGCCTCCCCACCCCCTTCTAGCCTTATTGTAAGACAAGAAGGCTAAAGGTGGCTGGAATGGGGTAAATGTTCTAGGTGGGGTAAACTGCAGAGTAGGCCTTCCTTATATGAATGATCTTGGTGTAGTTCAAAATGGTTATTTTTCCCTTTCTCTTTTCAGAGAAAAGAGGCGATTTTTCTTGGCTCTTTACTGGGAGAACATAGTAGGTAACCTACATCTGGTAGATTTTACAAGAGGTAAAACCCATGAAAGTGTGGAGGTCACCTAAAGCTGCATCCCCCAGGAGTTTCGAGCTTTCATGCTAGTCCACATTTGGCTCCTTTGGCTACCAGTGATTTGTCAAATTACCATTTGTTCCTATAGTTTATGGCACTAGTGACTTAGGATAAGCTGATCTTTGCTATGAGTCTCCGTTAGCCTGTGTCTGATTTTGCAGTAACAATTTGTTCTATGATCTCAAGTCTCTGATGGGTCCAGTGGTTTCAGTTTGTCTAACTTCTCTTATTGTAAAGATGGGAGTATTAACTTTTAAGCTCTTTGCATGGGGGAAACTGCCCCTATGGTTTTGTTATTTATTTGCTAATCAGATTCCATTTTATACTTTTAAGTTCTTCCTTTTACTTCTTGAAAAGAAAACATTTGGCTTGTAGTAAATAAATATGCTAAATAATGTGCATAATAATAGAAATTTAAATTAAAATTTTAATTGTATAAATCCATTAATAGGTGAGTACTTAAATAAATCATGAATTAGTAAGACAAGGTAATGCCATGCAGCTGTGAAAATATGAGACAGATTTGTATGTTGATACAGAAAGATCACAAGGTGTATAGTTAAATAAAAAAGTAGTAGAAGAAGAAGATTTGGTGGTATAATTTGCTCCTGCTTGTGAATTATGAAGGGGAATGCATGCATATGTCATTGCAGTGGAATGCACTTTGAAAGAAAAAGACTAAGAAAATAGTTATGTGAGTTGTTTTTCAAAGAGAACTGAGAAATTAAGGGTTCAAATTTGGGTGAAGACCTGCTTTTCAGAGTGTACCCTTTTGTGTTATTTGATTTTAATGCATTGCTTTTAAAAATCAGTTAATAAGGGATCCCTGGGTGGCGCAGTGGTTTAGCGCCTGCCTTTGGCCCAGGGCGCGATCCTGGAGACCCGAGATCGAATCCCACGTCGGGCTCCCGGTGCATGGATCCGGCTTCTCCCTCTGCCTGTGTCTCTGCCTCTCTCTCTCTCTCTCTCTCTCACTGTGTGCCTATCATAAATAAATAAAATAAAAATAAAAAGTTTAAAAAAATCAGTTAATAAAAATTAACAAAAACCAACTTGTCTAAAATTCCTTTAACCTTCTTATATGGTATGTTCATTTTGATTAAGAGATAAAATTAGGAAACTTCCTTTCTAGAAAGGAGAAAGCATCTGTAAAGTGATCAGAGAAAACATGACCAATTTTCATAAATAAAGAGAGCAATGCATAGGCAGAGAAACATTAAATAGATATCAAAAGATTTTTAAATGTTATGTTCCTCTTTTACTAGAAAACGTAAAAGAGTAATACTTGCCAGCTACAAAGCACTATTGATTATAGCAGTTGTAGATAAATGCTAGCTTGACTAGGGTAGGTGTTAAATGACAAATATAATTAATTAGGATCCCTCGTCTTCCAGTGAGGTGTTTGTTTATTAACCTGTAGCACATTGTAGTTATCAATTCTCATTGTCTGACTGCGAAAGCTTACTCCTTCCAATTTTCAAAATGCCTCTGGAACTTTATTCTTTACTGACATCTTTGGTGGGCAGAGGTAATATGTGGTATTCTCATTTTCAAAACACATCTGTAATAACACTATTAAAACCTTAAGAGAAGCTTTAGAAATATCCTAACTCAGGGCAGCCCCGGTGGCTTAGTGGTTTAGTGAGGCCTTCAGTCCAGGGCATGATCCCGGGGACCCGGGATTGAGTTCTGCATCGGGCTCCCGGCATGGAGCCTGCTTCTCCCTCTGCCCTGTGTCTCTGCCTCTCTCTGTCTCTAATAAATAAATAAAATCTTTTTAAAAAATATACTAACTCAGACAAGAATGGTTGAAACCTGCAACTTTGCAGCCAGCTAAATCCAAATCTCTCCATACATAATCCCTCCTAAATATAAAGTTCAATGAGAAGTATAATAAAACCACACATGACTCACAATTTCAGCCCTTACACTAGTAGGAGACAGAATACTATGAATTTCAGGTAGCCTCTGAGAAAAATAAACTTCAAATTACAAAGAGTTACACTGGCCCTTTGAGCCTGTGAGTGTGAAAGGCCGGAAATGGGAAGACTTGAGAAATTCCAGAAGTTGGAGAAGAGAGGGGGTTTGGATGAAACACAGGCAAAAATCTCTTCCAGAAAGAAAAATTTTGATACTGAATAACAAAATGTATGTGGTACTAGAGATACCCATGTCCTAATCACCAGGAATGTGAAAATGCTACTTTACTTGACAAGAGGGAATTTGCAGATGTGATTAAAGGTGAAGAGTGTGGCTCAGGATGTTATCCTGGTTTATCTGAGTGGGCCCAATGTAATCACACGAGTCCTTAAAAGTGAAGAAACTTTTCTGGCTGCAGTTTTATATATGAGGAGAGAATCATGAGCAGAAAAAGGAAAAGAGAGAGATGTGATGTTGCTGGCTTTGAAGATGGAGGAAGAGGGTCATACATGATTTAAGGAATTCATGAGACGTCTAAGAAGCTGGAAAAAGCATAGAACAGATTTTCCCCTGGAGCCTCCAGAAGGAACACAACCTTCCCTATACTTCAATTTTAGCCCAGTAAAGATCAGTTTTGGACTTCTTGTTTCCGAAAGTATAAAATAACTTAATTAAGAGTGTTGATGAGGATGTGGAAACAAGGCACTCGCCTACATTCCTAGAGATAATGCAAACTGGCACCATCTTATGGAGGGAATTTGGCAATACTTAAGAAAACTATATGATGCATTTATGTTTTGGCCCAGCAATACTCTTTTTAGGAGCTTAACCTCAACCTATATTTCCAGTAATGTAAAAAATACATTTGCCCAAGGATGTCGCTTACAGCATTTTTATATTGGAATATCTTGAATGGCCATATATGGAAGAGTAGTTGAGCAGGCTAGAGTATGTCTGTATAGTAGGATACTCTGCAGCTACTAGAAAAGAATGATGAAGAGCTCTATGATTGGATGTAGAGTGATTTCGGGAAACAAGAGCAGAAAAGCATCTATAGCACACTAACTTTTGGTTAAGAAAAAAATAAAATTATGCCTGTGCCTGTTTATTTTACAAGAAAAGACATAAGACGAGTAAACTAGAAAATAATAAAACTGACAACGTAGAGGGGAGGATGGGAATGAGCTGGCAGGGATAGTGTGGGAATGGCACTTCCCTAAATGTACCTTGAGATAGTTTTGGCTTCTTGGAGCCATGACAATGTTATAATACTCCAAAAGAACCATAAATTTAAAAATTAGCCCAAAGAATTGAATATAACTACTTTAAAAGAATAATATTGTCAAACTGTATGGAGAGGAAGGTTACTTAATTCGAGTAGCTTTTGAACTCAGTATTTTGACTCAGATTAAGGTTTTTAAAAAGCTATGAATATTGTAAACAATGCTACAAAAGACATAGGGGTGTATGTATTGTCTTGAATTAGCATGTTTGTATGTTTTTGGTAGAAAACCCAGTAGTGCAGATACTGGGTGATGGGTAGCTCTATTTTTAACTTCTTGAGGAACCTCCATACTGTTTTCCACGGCGGCTGCACCAGTTTGCATTCCCATCAACAGTGCAAGAAGGTTCCTTTTACTCCACATCCTCTCCAACACCTGTTGCTTCTTCTGTTGTTGATTTTAGCCATTTTGTCTGGTGGGAGGTGATATCTCATTGTGTTATATGTGGAATTTACGAAACAAACAAATGAACAAAGGGATAAAAAGAGACAAACAAAAAACCCGACTCTTTTTTTAAAAAATATTGTATTTATTTGAGAGAAAGCAAGCATGAGAGGGAGCACGGGTTGAGGGCAGGGGGTGGGAAGAGGGAGAAACAGACTCCCCACTGAGCAGGGAGCTAGATGTGGGACTCAGTCCCGGAACCCCAGGATCATGACCTGATCTGTAGACAGATGCTTAACTGACTGAGCCACCCATGTGCTTCAAAAAACCAGACTCTTAACTAGAGAACAAACAAATGGCTTGAGAGGGACTGTGGATAGGGGGATGGGTGAAATAGGTGAAGGGGATTAAGAGTACATGTATCTTGATCAGCACTGGGTGTCATATAGAATTGTTGAATCCATATATTGTACACCCAAAATTTATTTATTTATTAAAGATTTTATGTATTCATAAGACACACACAGAGAGATGGAGAGACAGGCAGAGGGAGAAGCAAGCTTCCAGTGGGGAGCTTGATGTAGGACTTGATCCCAAGATCCTGCTATCACCTCCTGAGCCAAAGGCAGACGTTCAACCACTGAGGCACCCAGGTGCTCCCTGAAACTAATTTAACAATGTATGTTAAATGCTTTAAGTGTTTTTAAAAAGCTGTAAATAAATATTGACCTCTAGCTAGTAGCTTTTTTTTCTTTGTTTGCATGCAGTGCTATAGGTTAACAACAATTGTAAACTAATTTCTGTGTATTTTATGACAAGACAATCAAGTGCATATATTGAGTATAATGGGAACTAGATTTCTCACTATCAGAGAAGGGAGTCACAGATGTTGAAAGTGGGAAGACTGAATCTTCTGTTGTTGGTAGTTGTCATTGGAAGTTTTAATATGAATTCATTTTTGTATATGTGCGTGTGTGTGTGTGATATCCATTATATATGTATATGTATGTTTGTATATATTTTATTCTTATAAAATTTGTTTCTATCAATCAACTTTTGATTATTTATACAGTTGGAAGAAAGTAGCAAAAGTTATTTGCACGTATGACATACATTATGTCTTATATCCTAATTACATTTTTGAAACTAAGATTCACATTTGTTTATATTCCTTGATTAGGGTGATGTAATCTGAAGTGTGCTCAGAGAAAGGAAGAAATAATTTTAGGATTAAAAAAATATATAGCATGATGTTCTGAGTGAGTAATTGAGAATTGGTTTCATGCATTTGCGATAATCGATAGGACAGAGAATCCATCTTCACTATAGTTGCCTAAGGTCTATGTTTTTAAAATGCCCAAAAACATTCATAAAGTCCAGTTTGTCATAATTTGTTGGGGAGATTAATTACATCTGAGCAAATATGATTACTCCCAAGTTGTGTAACTAATCACTAAAAACCGTTAAGTAAGATAATGTTTGCAAGAAGCCTGCATTTATGATAACCATTTGTGAGAACATATTTCATTAAGAGGAGACAAAATTCAATGTCAGCTTTATGGATTTTGCCATGAAACAGTAAAATGGGAAAGAGGTTTTGGAATGGAACCAGAAGTCAGCTGGGGTCTCTGTGTGCCTTTAAGAAGCCATTTAATCTTTCTGTACCTTACATTCTTCAAGACAGAAATACTTGCTCAGTTGTTCAGTGATAACTTAAATATGATAATGCATGTGAAAATGTGTTATAATGTAAGGTATTACCCAAATACTAATTGCCATGAACAGGTTTGTCTGCTATATTTTAAATGAGAGTTTGGTGGCTTGAATCCCCACAACTCTCTCAGACATTTTACTGCTTGCATAGTTGACTCATAAAAAAACCAGAACAGCCTCTCACTGCTGTGCTTGCTGATTCATTTCCTGAACATGCAAGGAGATAAAAAGATAATTGATTCTACCTTTATTGATTGCTGGATGTCTCAGAGTTTTAAAAAAATAAAAATTTAGAAAAGATTAATGTATGCTTCAATGCCTAATAAATTTTAGCTCACCCACTTAAATGAAAAGGAGTTAAGTCTCAATATTGTAAGATTTAAAAACACGACTCTAGAAAAATCAAAGAATTTATGATATAATAGAAGTGGTTGAACATTCCAGGGGTCCCAAACAGTTGTAGTTTTAGTTCAAGCTTCTTTGAGAAATACAGCCATTGCCTGCCCAATACTGTAACAAAGCATTTGGAAACAACTGGATTTTGAGTCATTCTAAAGGTCAATCAATATGTCAAAGTCAGCACTGAAGATTTGATCCTGAAAACTGTCATGGGACTATTTTGTACAGCAGATCTCTGAAAGCACTCATCTTGTAGAGTTGTAACTTTATACACGTTGAACAACTCCCCATTTCCCTTCTCTCTATCCCCTGATAACCACCTTTCTGTTGTCTAATTACATATCTTTGACTATTTTAGATGCTCCATACAAGAGGAATCATGCATTGTTTATCCTTCTGTAACTGACTTATTTCCCTGAGCATTACATCCTTCAGGCTCATCTATGTGGTCACAAATGGCAGGATTTCTTTCCTTTTTAAGGCTGGTTAATATTCCATTGTATGTACCATATTTTCTTTATCCATTTCTCTGTGGATGGACATTCACATATCTTTCATGTCTTGGCCATTTTGTGAATAACGTTGCAGTGAACATGAGAGTGCCAATATTTCTTCAAGATCTTAACTTCAGTTCTTTGAGACATACTCCCAGAAGTAGTATTGCTGAAGCATATGGTAATTCTGTTTTTGATTTTTTGAGAAACTTCCATACTGTTTCCATTCACGGTGATTATAAGACACAATAAGGGAAAAAAAAGACACAATAAGGTATTGTGGAGTTAAGAGAGTGAATCTCATGTCAAGTGTTATCACAAAACATAATAAAACAAAACAGAAAACAGAAAAACATGAGGCAACTTTTGGGGGTGATGAATATATTTAACATGGATTGTGGTGATGGTAACATTATGTCCAAACTCATGAAATTATGTACTTAATTATGTACATTTTATATACTAATTATATATCAGTAAAGCTGGGGAAAAATTACTGAAGTCAACTTTTCAAATTTTTGTATTCTCGATATTCAGATTTCCCTAGGAATGCCATTATCATGACATGTAAACTTGTGAGATGCCCGTCCCTGGAGGCCATTATTTATCCAAAGTGACTCAGCTCTGAAGAGAAACAGAGGGCCTCAATAGCTTCACATTCCATTATGTTAGGCTTTCAAGTAGAATTTAGAAGCAGAGTTATTTTCTTTTTATTTACTTAAACCAGAGAAGAAAATTTTGGGGGTTTTAGGAAATGATTTTTATATGGCTTTGAATATATCAGTGTTTTTCAAAAAGACAAGCTACCCTGAGTGAGATGAAAAATTGCTCTTAATGCTGTCTCTTCAGTGTTCCTGGTAATGAATCTTTTACCATAAAAGGGCTTCAGGAAGGATCATGAATAAGGAGATTTGGCCTCATCAGGTCAGGAATGTCAAACCTGAAGGGGTGAGTTAAGCTGCATCTCCCTTAGTAATCTTCAGGATGACTACCATTTTTGTCCTAAGAATACTGAAGGCATAATTTCAATAAAAATCATTACAATCACCATATACTTGGGGTATATTTTTTGAAATAAGAAAGAATGTGCATGTTTGCCCAGAAGAAAAGGGCTACACGTGGAGGTAATTTACCCTCTCTGGAGGTATTTGGTTTAGGTATTCATAAGTCACATCGGTAAGACTGAGGCAACTTAGTAGTTCTTCGAGGACTACCATTTCCTAAAAAGTTTCTCATATCTCTCAGGGAAGAGTAAATAATTTTCTTAAATAATCATAGCATTATTATGAGGATTAAACGGTAAAATGCAGGGGCACCTAGGTGGCTCACTCAGTTAAGTGGCTGCCTTCAGTCCAGGTCATGATCTCAGCATCCTGGGATCGAGCCCTGACCAGTGAGCTGTTTCTGTTCAGTGGGTCCCTTCTCAGCAGGGAGTCTGCTTGTATCCTCTCCCTCTCCATCATCCCCTCCTTCCTGCTGATGCTCTCTCTCTCAAATAAAATCTTTTTGAAAAATAAAATAAATAAATGCATAATGCAGATTAGGCACTTAGTGCAGGACTTGATAAATAATATGTTTGGAAAATATTATTATTATTATCCAACCTTTTATACAATGTTTCACATCATAAGTTACTGCATTAGCACCCCTATTTGTTTCAGTTTCTGTAAACTTGATGTGAATTGTAGCCCTGGTATCCTGATGTGGTCAACTTTGTAAGCTTGAAAGTTTCAGGAACCCTATCCACTCTCAGACTCAGGGATTGAAAATGGGCATATTGTGAAACTTTATGGCAGCAAATAATTGAGTCATTCCTGAACAACTCCTGAACTTGCTGTGTCAAATCCCTTTTAATTTCTACAATAATGTGAATCTATTTTACCTTCAAAATGACTTTATTCAGTACTAGCAGAGCAATCTAGGAGAAGAACCATAGGCAAATCTGAAGAGACTAAAGGAAGGTCAGATTTTATCAGGTGTTAAAAGGAAATTGGGGATGGTTGTTTGAGCAACAGTCTATTAAAGAAGAAGAGTCTGAGATGGTGGCACTTTTTCATTGGTTGGAGAGGAGGTTAGTACACTTTTGCTGGGGCAAGAAGGGATCTTCCTTCTCCTTACTGGCTTGCAGGCTGCAAAGAGGGGGTGTCTATGTGAGAGTTCCCCCTCTGGGGCTTCCCGACTCCATCTATCTATCTATCTATCTATCTATCTATCTATCTATCTATCATCTATCATCTTCATGAAAGGGGCAGAGACACAGGCAGAGGGAGAAGCAGGCTCCCTGTGGAGAGCCCGACATGGGACTCGATCCCGAACTCTGGAATCATACCCTGAGCCAAACGCAGACGCTCAACCACTTAGTCATCCAGGGGTCCCCCTGACTCCATTTTAAGTGAGGTTTTCTTCACTCATTATCACAATAATAATAAAAATAAAGAATTAGATAATAATATTGTTTTATTAACCAAAGTTTAGCGCATACAATGTGCTGGGCCCTTTTAAAAGATTTCTTTTAACATGAGTTACAGAAACTTGCATAGTCCAACTTTGCTTTTCTTTCTCAAGATTGTTCTATTGGGAAAAATTTGCATTTCATATGAATTTTAGAATCATTTTGCCTATTTCTGGAGTTTTGATAGGGATTGCATAGAATCTGTAGATCAAAATGGGGAATTTTGCCGTTTAAACAATATTAAGTTTCCCATATACATGGGATATTTTCTCATTTATTTAGGTCTTTAATTTATTTCAACAAAGTTTTCTTGTTTTCTGTGTAGAGAGCTTGCATTTCCTTGGTTAAATTTATTGCTAAATACTTTATTCTTTTAAGCTACTATACATAGAAATGTTTTCTTAATGTAATTTTCAATTGCTCATTGCTAGTATATAGACATACAATTGATTTTTATATGTGATTGTGTATTCTGAAACTTTCCTGAACTTGTCTATCAACTCTAATTATTTGTGTGTGAATTCTTTAGAGTTTTTTATATGTAAGATTATGTTATCCAGAAATAGAGATAGTTTTACTTCTTTCCCAAGCTAGATGCCTTTATTTCCTTTTCTTTCTTAATTGCCCTGGCTAGAACTTTTAATAATGCAATGATAGAAGTAGTGAAAGAAGGCATCCTTGTTTTGTTTCATTATCTTAGGAATAAACTTTCAGTCTTTCACCATGCAGTGTGATTTTAGCTGTTCTTTTTTCATAGATGACCTTTATTAAGTTGAGGAAGTTATATTCTATTCCTGTTCTATTAAAGTAGTCATGTGAGTTGTTTTCCCCCCTTAATTCTATTAATATGTTGTTTTATATTGATTGATTTTCATATGATGAATCAATGTTTTCTTCCTGGGATAGATCCCATCTGGTTATGGTGTACAATTATGTTAATATGAGGCTGCATTTGACTTGCTAGTATTTTGTTGAGGATTTTATATCTACATTCACAAGGAATAGTCATCTGTAGTTTGTGATGTTTTTGTCTAGTTTTGATATTAGGGTAACACTGGCTTTATAGAATAAATTAAGAAGTATTCTCTTCTGTTTTTGGAAGAATTTTAGAATTACTGGCTTTACTTTTTCTTAAGATTTTATTTTTTTATTCATGAGAGACACACAGAGAGAAGCAGGACATAGGGAGAGGGAGAAGCAAGCCCCCTGAGAGGAGCCTGATGTGAACTCCATCCCAGGACCCCAGGATCACGACCTGAGCTGAAGGCAGATGCTCAACCACTGAGCCACTCAGGTGCCCACTGGCTTTAATTTTTTAAAAGTTTGATTAACTCACAATGAAATTTTCTGTTCCTGATCTTTGTTTTGTTGGATGTCTTTGATTAGTAACTAATCTATTTACTTATAAGTTTATCCAGATTATCTATTTTTCTTGAGCCTGTTTGTAAGAATTTGTCCATTTCATGAAGACTATATAACTTGTTGGTATACAATTGTTTATAGAATTTTCTTGTAATTGTTTTTATCTCTGCAAGATAGGTTGGAATATCTCCAGTCTGACTTCTGATTTTTGTGATTTGAGTCTTTTTTTTTCTTGACCAGTCTGACCAAAGCCTTCTCACTTTTATTGATCTTTTTAAATAACCAGCTTTTGCTTTTGTTGTTTTTCTCTATCTTTAAAATAGTTTATTTCCTCTTAAGTTTTGTTAATTTCCATCTTCTTGTTTTGAGCTTAATTTGCTTTTTTTTCTGTTTCTAAGGTGGAAATTTAAGTTTTATTTGAAACCTTCATTCTTTTTTAATATAGAAAAGTCATTAGTTATTGCCTGTGAGCATTGTTTTTACTGCTTCCCAAAGATTTTGTACTCTGCGTTTCTACTTTTGTTCGTCTCAAAGTATTTTCTAATTCTGTTGTAATGTATTTGATTCATTGGTTATTTTGGAGTATGTTGTTCAATTTCATCATATTTGTGAATTTTTCAAATTTCCCTAGATTATTAGTTTCTAATTTCATTCATCGTAGTCAGAGAACCTTGTTTATATGCTTTTAATCTTTCAAATTAATTGAAATATGTTTCATAGCCTAATTTATAGTATATTTTTGAGAATATTTCATGTGCACTTAAGAATATATTTTTGGCTGTCATTGGGTGAAATGCTTCTAGATGTCTAATAGATTCAGTTGAGTTACAGTGTTATTCAATTCTTTTATGTCCTTGATCTTCTGCCTTCTTTTTTCTGTCCATTACTGAGAGTAGAGTGTTGAAATCTCCAATGATTATTGCTAAACTGTTACTTATTCCTTAATTTGATCAAATGTGACTCATGTATTTTAGGACTCTGTTGTTAGGTGTATATATATTCATAGCTACTATACCTTCTTGGTGGATTGAACTTTTTCATCCTTCTATTATGTCCTTTGTGTCTCATAAAAATTTTTGTCTTAAAGTCTATTTTGTCTGCTCTTTTTTGGTTACTGGTTGTATGGGATATCTTTTTCCATCTTTTTCCATTAACTCATTTATCTCTTTGAGTCTAAAATGAGTTGTTAATACATGAGAACATATTGTTGGATCATGGTTCTTTATCCATTCTGCTAATCTATGCTTTTTAATTAGAGAGTTTAACCCATTTGTGTTTAATATAATTACTGATAAAGATGGACTCAATTCTGTCATTTTTCTTTTCTTTTCTTTTTAAGCTTTTATTTATTTATTCATGAGAGACACAGAAAAGGAGGCAGAGACATAGGCAGAGGGAGAATCAGGCTCCATGCAGGAGCCGGATGCTGCACTGGATCCCAGGACTCCGGGATCACACCCTGAGCCAAAGTTGGACGCTCAACCTCTGAGCCACCCAGGCGTCCCATCTTTTCTTTTTCAATTCCTTCATTACTGTCTTCTTTTGCATTGAATAGATATTTTGTAGTATTGTATTCATTCCCTTATTGTTTCTTTTACTCTATATGTTTTAGTTACGTTCTTAATGGTTGCCCTGGCAATTATGATTAGCATTTTGACTTATGCCTCTGTAGCTCAGATTAGTACCAATTTAACTTCCTTGATAGGCAAAAGCTTTGTTCCTATAGCTCCATTCCTCCCCCACCTCTTCATGCTATTATTGTCACAAAGTATGCCCTTTTACACTGTATCCTCCAGCATCAACTTAATTATTGTTTTGTGCATCTGTCTTTTAAGTCAGATATGAAAAAGGAGTTACAAACAGAAAATATATTAATACACACACACACACACACAAACATACACATCTACCTTTTGGTGTTCTTTGCTTTGTGTAGATTCACATTACCCTCTAGTTTCATTTCATTTCAGCCTCAAAGGCTTCCTTTAGCATTTCTTATAAGACAGATTTGCTAGCAGCAGGTACCTTCTGTTTTTATTTATCTTGTAATGTCTTAATTTTCCTTCATTTTTGAAGGATGGTTTTGCTAGATATAATATTCTTGATCTTCTGCCTTCTGGTATCTATGGTATCTGATAAAAAATCAGAGTTAATTTCACTGAGGAGCTCTTAACATGATTAGTCACTTGTCTCTCACTGCTTTCAAGACTTTTTGTCTCCACTTTTTGACACTTTGAATATGATGTGTCTCATTGTGGATCTTTTTGAGTTTTTTCTACTTAGAATTCTTTGAGTTTTTTTACTATTATTTCTTCAAATATTTTTGGCCCCTTTCTATCTTTCCTCTCCTTCTGAAAATCCCATTACATGTATTTTAATAAATTTGATTTTATCCTACAGTTATTTTTTTGGCCCGGTTTATTTTTTTATTATTTTTTATTTCTGATTCTCAGAATGAATAATATCAATTGATCTATCATCACTTTTACTGCTGCTTTCTTTTGCCTACCTAAATGTGCTCTTCAGCTTTTCTAGGGAAGTTTTCATTTAAGTTATTGTACTTTACAACCTCCAAATTTCTCTTTGATTTCATTTTATAACATATCTCTTTATTGATATTTCTATTTGGTGAGACAATATTTTTATGCTTTTCTTTAGTTCTTTAGGTATCATTTCCTTAAGCCTTCTGTGTATATTTAAAGTACTGATTTAAAATATTTGTCAAATAAGTTCAATGTGGGCTCCCTCAGGGACTGTTTGTATTTGTATTGATTGTTTTTTTCCTATGTATAGGCTATATTTTTGTTGTTTTGTTTTGTTTTTGTTTGGAATGTCTCATAATATTTTGTTGCAAACTGAATGTTTTGAATAAATTACAATGTGGCATCTCTGAAAGTCAGATTCTTCCCCCCTTCCCCTGGATTTGTTATTGCTGCTTGTCATAGTAGAAGTTGTTTTGTTTCATGATTTCTGAACTAATTTTGTAAAGTTTATATTCTTTTTTATGTGTTACCACTGAAGTCTCTGTTCCATTTACATAACTTGGTGGTCATCTATAGATTGGATATAAATTTATTTAAAACCTGGAACCAAGAAAATCTCTAGGTTTTCCAGAGAGGCTCTGCATGTGGGTTGGGCATGCTTTCATGGCATGGCTACGCATTTCATAACTCCACTTTAGATTTCCTGTTTATGCAGAGACTCAAGATCAGCCAGATGTGTTAAGGCCTTTTTAGGTCTTTATTGAATATGGACACAGCTCTGGATATTTATGTTTCCTTCATGATTCCCAGAAGTATGCTAGAGCTTTTCAAAGTCTTGTTCCTCAAAGTGTGTCATTCCTAGGCTTTCCTCCAAATTTTAGTTTCTTTCTCTAAGTATGATCCATTGCCTGTGTCAGCAGTAATGAAAATGTTTGCCTGTCAATGTTTGTAGGAACACACTTAGGGCTGAGTTCGAAGTTAGGAAGATAATCAAACCTTTTGATCTGTTTTTCCAGGGAGCCACCAGATAGACAAAAAATAACTTCAAATCTTTTTTTTTTTTTAATGTATTTATGATAGGCACACAGTGAGAGAGAGAGGAAGAGACACAGGCAGAGGGAGAAGCAGGCTCCACGCACCAGGAGCCCGACGTGGGATTCGATCCCGGGTGTCCGGGTTCACGCCCTGGGCCAAAGGCAGGCGCTAAACCGCTGCGCCACCCAGGGATCCCCAATTTCAAATCTTTTAAATGAGTCTATTCTGCTCCCTCTGTTACTGATAATGGAAATGTGGGTAGTTTTTTTTTTTTTAAGATTTTATTTATTTATTCATGAAAGACGCACACACACACACACACACACACACACACACAGAGGCAGAGGCAGACACAGGCAGAAGGAGAAGCAGGTTCCACGCAGGGAGCCCGACATGGGACTTGATCCCGGGTCTCCAGGATCACACCCTGGGCTGAAGGCGGTGCTAAACCGTTGAGCCACCCAGGCTGACCAGAAATGTGAGGTTTTATTTTCAATGCTACTACTAAGCTGGAATGAGGAATGGGATTAGAATAAATTAAAAGCCACAAAACTTGCTGTTCTTACCAAGATTTAGCTTTTGTTTTTGTTTTTAACTAAGCCTTTTCTGGGGTTTTCAAGATCTTAGTTTGTAGAGTTAGGAAAAGTTAATTCTGACAGTTTTGCCAGTTTTGTTTTTTAATTTCTTTTAAGGGGGGAGGTAGACTTTCAGAGTTCTTTACCATTTTTGCTGGCATCAGATTATATATTTTTTCATTTTGGTTATTTTTTAAATTCTGTTGAGCATGTCAAATAGTTTTCCTTTTCTCTCCCCACCAGTAGTCAATAATAGATCATTTTCAGCATTATGCTTTTTTTCTATGTCATTTCTATTCACTTTTCTTATTCTACAGGCTGTCTTCTTAGGTACATTTGTTTTACTTTGATATCTTTTCATTCATCACTGGGTAAGGTGAGGGATGCCCAAATTTAGTGTCTATCAGTAGGACCTGGGAATGTTTCTTCTCATTGATTTTGCTTGTTTCTTCTTTCTTATGCTTGCACAAGATGGTTGAATCTCATCTTCTGTTTCACAACTGGAATGTAGCCTGGTGTGCATAACTTCTTAACTAATATATCACTAATATTTGGGGAGAGATAATATAGTTTGGAAAACCCAAATCAGCCTGATGTACATGCAACTTAGGATTATTGTGGGGAATTCATGCTTGTGATATTTTAGCACTGACTTGTTTTATTGTATACATCATGCACCTGCTACACACTGAGCTTACTCTTGTTCAAAATTCCTATTTCTTCTTCTTAATACAATAATAGAGCTTGTTAATACAAGCTTTGCAGTCATCTTGAGTCTGAGTATAGTCTTCAGAGAACATTAATCATTACTCACAGAGTCTATTATGAGTAGATTTCAAGTATGGGAACAGGATAAAATTAATCAATTGGGCCTACAAGTTGGACTTCAGGACTCAGGGCCGACTATATGGATTTTCTCTCTGCTACATTAGTTTGATAGGCAACCTGATGTTCAACACTTACATGGATCTTCAAGGGGCTAGATTCATCTCTAGGCAACCCAGGTCACCTAATATGCTATCAATGGACTCTTATAAATTCCTTACTAGATCACATGAAAAAGTTCCAAATTGGTTTGTGAAATGGAAAAGCTGGAACTGCAGGTGGGCACATAAAGGGGAAGTATTAGGAAGTTATATTATGCATTGTCCAGCATTGTTCAAACTAGTTATAATGCTTTTTTCTTTTCTCTGCAACACTGGTACCACTGTTGATTTTCTTTTGATAAAAAGAATGTTAATTATTAAATAATGAAAAAGTATATCTAAAAAAATCCCATAAGTGCTATCTCAGAAGATATACCCTGTTATACTGAAGATCTTTTGTGTTTATAATCCTGATGGTTTTTAAATATACAAGTAGAGCTGCATTGGAAAGTAGAGCCTGGAGAAAGGCAAACTAAGATGCATCTAGGGTAGGGGAAAAGTGGAAAGGGGAGAGGAATATGAACCAATAGCACATATTGGGGTGCTATATGAGATTTGTCAGTAAAATATCTCCAGTCATTTAAAAAAAAAAGAGCTAAATTTCTTTAAGAAAACAGAGTGTAATTTTCATTTGGAAGTTCTTTTTTTTAAAGATTTCATGTTAAGACACACACACAGAGAGATAGAGACACAGGTAGAGGGAGAAGCAGGCTCCACACAGGGACCCTGACATGGGACTTGATCCTGGGACTCCAGGATCACACCCCAGGCCGAAGGCAGGCACCAATCCACTCAGCCACCCAGGGATCCCTGGAAGTTATTTTCATTTCTGTCAGATAGACCTCACTTCTGCTTTCCAATTCTTCATTAAAGTCTATTCTGCCTTATATAAAAGGAACTTTTATCTGTGTGTTTCTGTAAAACAAGGAACAGGCTGTGTACAGTGTTTAGAAAGTGCAACAGGGATAATAAGAGTAGGTGGGAGACACTTCATAAAACTGAAATTATTTGACAGAAAGAGGATCTTGGAGCTAGAGGTGACAATTAGAACTCATATCTCATGGGTGCCTGGGTGGCTCAGTCAATTAAATATCTACCTTCAGCTCAGGTCATGCTCGCAGGGTTCTGGGATAGAGCCACACATCAGGCTCCCTGCTCAGTGGGGAACCTGCTTCTCTTCTCTCACTCTCCCTGCTTATGCTCTCTCTCAAATAAATAAATAAAAAAATTTAAAAAAGAACTCATATCTCACCTTCCCTTTAAAAAGTTTCAGTCAATGCATCACACTGTCATATTTATCCCAATTTATCTCAGCTCATGGCACTTTTTATACATAGACTATGACTTTTCTTATTTTTGTTTATCAAAATTTTGCTAAACCCTAGCTAGAGCTCAGTGTTCCTCTGTACATGAAGTATTTTCTGCTACCCACTGCAATGTGCTGATTGCAGTACTGGAAAACCTTGGGCTGCTCTGTGAACAAGCCTGGCCTTGCTTGCTGGAAGGTTAAAGGCCACTGGGAAAATGATCCCTATAGACTTGACTATCCAAGAAGAGACAATGGTAAAGTAGCCAGCACCAGGCAACCTACCAGCTGATGATAAAACACGAGCAAACCCAGATGAAATCTGTTGAGCCCCAGACCAGAACTGTTTAGTTGGGTGCAACATAAACTGTGAATATGTAAAAATTTATGCTGAAAGTGTGTATTATTTTAAGTCACTAAATTTGGGGGATGATTTGTTACATAGCAAAAGGTAATTGATAAAGTCCCATTAAGAACTAATTGCTCCTTCATTTGAATTTTATTTAAATTCATTCCTTGAGAATTAGAATTAAGTTATATAGATCTTCTACTTTTTCAGCTCCTTCCTCAGTTCCTTGTACATTGTAATTACTGTACATAATGCTTTTGTATACTTACTTTGTCTCAGGTACTTTCTAATGGCTTTATATATAATGATAAATTGAATACTCAGAAAAACTCGACAAGGTAGATACTATATCTGAGATCCAGAAAGGAGGAATACCTGCCAATTTCATTAACCCAGTCACTGGTAGGGTAGGCATTTGCACCAGAGCTTTCCAGGTCCAAGGAGCATACTTTTAATTCCTACAATAGACTATTTTGGTATGCTAAATTACACATTTTGGTGTTATGTGAGTACTTACCTTATGGTAAGTAAGTGTGACTTAGTTGACTATGTTCTAATAAACTTCATTTTTTAGAAAGCATTAACTTTGTGGAAAACACCTAACATTTTTCCATCAAACTTTTACTCTGGAATGAGCTACTAGAATGAGTCATAGCTATGTTTGTTAAGAGTTCGTGCTTCAGGAATGCTGCTGAGACTAAGAGGCAGATTTTAAGGGATGTAAGCCATTGTGTGGAAGAGGGAATAGAGATCACTAAGGCTATGGAGATTTATCTCCCTGTGAATCGTCCCTTCTGGTCTCCTCCCAAGGAGCACGTCCTCAGTTCACTTCCAGCACAGTACACCATCCAGAAGGATTTGTTACATAATACCCTCTTGTTTGCTACTTCTTCTCTCAGGCTTTAATCATCTCAGTCCCCTGTGAAGCATCAGGGACATGAGGACTATTTTCTTTCAGATTCAAAAATATCTATCAATGTCTAGTGTACATCCCTTGATCTCAGGAACTGTGACTATGGATGAAGAGAGATTGATTTGATTTCAGGGAAGGACCTGTGACCTACTGATAGTTAGTAGGCTGGGTTTTAACCAAGTTGGGCCATGACCCACCTGTATAATCTTAGGTAAGTTTTTTAGGGAATCCTCAATCAGCAGTCTTTGCTCGTGAACAGCTTCTAAGTGTTTGCTATTTGGATTTTATCAAAAGTTTCGCCAAGTGAAATAATTCTTAAAATAGTTTGTGACATGCTGCCCCTACACTCCTTGGATCTAAGTTTTACTGTTGGGTAAGTCAGACCACTGGAAGAATACAGTTGGAACAGTTTGTCCATTTGCCTTCATGTAATTGCATTTTAGTGTCTTATCCCCAGAATTTAAGATCTCAAAGCTGGGCTTAAACCCAACTCTGTCAATTATGGACTGTGTGAGGTTGGAAGAGCTACTTAACCACTTTAAGGCTTTATTTCTTAATTTGGTTGGATAATGTGATAATAAATGCTTCATAGAGTTTTTGTGAGACTTTAGTGATATAGCTCATGTAAAGAGAATATAAGTCCCTATAGCTTTAAAATAATTTGTAGCCTTAAAAAGCCATATGAAATTCATTTTGGTGTATTTGCTATAAAATCTGTTGTAAAATCTGTTGTCAAGGTCATTGCCAATTTCTAGTGTCTCCCATAAAGAATTCCATTTACGGTTTACTACCAAATTAAAAAGAACTTTGCTTCTCTTAAAAAAGTGGCATCTCCTCCCCCCCCCCCCCCCCCCACCGGTCCTCCTTCAGTAATAAGAATGAGCTAATTTCTCATGGTTACCTTTTTGTCCTGGCTGCAGAGAAACTCAGGAATATTTGCTCTTCACAGCAAGTATATTAGCTTGCCTGGTTGGATTATTTACTTCTTTCTCTTTTTTGTGGCTGTGATTTTTAAATATCTATTTGACTGCCAACATTGTTTGTCTTATTTTAAGCCATCTTGAATCCTTTTGGACAGAGGAACAATCTGAATTAAGTCAAAATGTCCCTATGTCCCTAGAACTCTCAAGGTCTCCATTTTCTCACCTGACAAAATGCTTATTTTGGAAGGCTGACAAAATCAGGTAATGTAGTTGAGTGCATTTTAGAAAACCAGACACTACAAAAGTCAGCCATGTCTAGTCATAATGGGCCAACAGCCACCAATATGACGTTAATGCCTCTCAAGTGTTCTGTAGCACAACCTTCATTTCTGAGCTCAGAATTCATTCTATAATATACTTTGAAAGGGCATTTGCACTTGGAATGATGCCAACACTGTGACTCAATGACCCTAGATGAAAGAGAAAATCATTTACATGAATTCTGATAATGCTCATTTTGTACCCTGCTGAATCTAGTGGTGAGAGCATGAGGAAACAAGGAAGCTTGTTTGGCAGCTCAACCAGAAATGCTCCCTGAGACTACGGTGATGGCTTTTGTCCATTTCCCCTGTGAATGTCAACTCCTCTTCCAGTGGGTGCTGTCCATGCCTATACTGCTTTCTTTCTCATTTATTCCTTCCTATTTAATTTGTTTTGCTTCCTCACATCTGCTTAAAGTCCCCAGAGTGCAAAGTGGAAAAGTCTTAGTGCAGGCCATGTCCACAGTGGGTACTTCCCTGTGTCGGTGCTCCTCACAGCCTGCCTCATATTTAGAGGTCTTGTGGAATAGAAGGGAGAGCTTTCCAGTAGGAAGAGCAGTCTCTGACTCCTGCTCTGAAGATCATGGCTCAGGATTTTACTGCCAATGCACCCATAAGCAATGGTAGCCTCTGAATTTCTTTTTGTTTATTCTCTTTAAATATTGTTCACTAATTTAAAAAATAATACACGACCATTGCAGAAGTTTAAATAGCGGAAGAAAATAAATAAATAAAGGATAAATCTACCAGGATTCACAATTATATCATGCAGAAATAACCATAAGTATCCTGTTTCTTTCTCTTTATACATATTTGTGATTTTTACCACATGTATAATTTTGTTTGTTTGCTCTTAAAAGTGTGTAGTATTATACCATATTGAGTCTCAATATATTTTTTTTAAGATTTTATTTATTTATTCATGAAAGACACAGAGAGAGAGAGAGAGAGAGAGAGAGAGGCAGAGACACAGGCAGAGGGAAAAGCAGGCTCCATGTAGGGAGCCCAGCATGGGGCTCGATCCTGGGTCTCCAGAATCACACCCTGGGTTGAAGACTGGCATTAAACCGCTGAGCCGCCCAGAGATCCCCAAGTCTCAGTATTTTCATCTGTCAATTGAATAAGCTAATATATATATATATATATATATATATATATATATATATATATAATTACTTCTTTAAGAAATAAATGGAATATTTGGACAGACTGAAACATCCTGAATGCTAAGTAAATGCTAATTAACTTGAATTGAACAGTATTTGGCATTGAAACTGCATCTTTCAGCCTTGTTTCATTAAATGTCCTATTTCTTCTGTTAAAGTCATGACCCAGGTGAGTGGAAACAAGACTATGCACTGGGAAACACGTGGGGCTAAGAACAACCAGAATCTGCAGCCTGATTAGACAAATGGGAGTGGAAAAAAAGTGAAAGCAGTATGAGATTTCCTTATGACTTAAATATTGCTTTTTTGTCAGCTCAACCAAAAATGCAAACCCTTCAAATAAAGTGGCCTCACAATAAAACAAGGCATAGTGATTTTCCTCTGCAAAAGGAATTAATGATAGGAAATATGAGAAGGCCACCATTAGCCATGGAGCATTATCTCTCGCTTTACCTAGAAGATCCTACAAGGTTTAAAATGCTGGATGAGGGCATTGCTCCAAGCAGAATGTCTCACCTTCTTCAGAGAACTCATTTCCTAGGCCCTGTGCAGGAAAAGTGGAGATCAGAGCACCTGCTCCCAGATTCAGTCTCAATATTGCCAGGTCTCAAAGTAGTTTTGTCAGCATTAGCCAAATTATGCTGCAGATGAACAGGGGGAAAATATAGAACAGCAAAGAGAACAAAACAAACCCCAAAAATCTTTTCCCTGAGGAGAGAGCTCACAGTACTGACTGCAGAAGAGCGACTAAGAGCATTGCATCTTAGTGGACATCAGTAGAGAACTTGTCTCATGCCCATAAGAGAAGCCCAGTAGGTGTGGAGAACAGCCCATTCACTTTCAGAAGGATAAGAGCAGAGAATCCTTGGTTGAAGTAATGATATGATGTGGTTAGAGCATCCATTACAGCTGCCATAAGTTCCTGAAACTCATTTGCTCATTCAAATCCTCTCTCTTCCTACCTCTCCACTACTCTGGTAACACTTAACTCTTACAGGTAACTATCACTGTTACAGTGGAATGATAAAATAATTTGATGAGTCCCATTCATTCACTCACTCATTTGTATATCACCATCCACTAACCCGTACCTTTTTAACAAGAGTCAATGACTGCAACAGTCCCTTTGGAAATTTTTATATGAATCAAATACATGTTTCACCTTCTAAAAGTCCACAGTCTACTGAGGGAGATAATGATTTGAATGTCAATAATCACATAATAAGAAAGCTACTAATAAATCTATCAAGGAAGCAGAGAAAGGGTGCTTGAGCATCAGCAATAATAGCTGGTCCACAGTAATTTGGGACTAGAGGAAGGCCCCTCATAGTACTGCACAGTTAAGGGTGTCTGTTTTTCCTGTCCACCAAAGAGTCCTCCAAAATGCATCTTCCTTGAGGGAGTACTCCACAATCCCAAACTTTCCTAGGTCCAAAGTCCAAATGAAGAAGTAGTGCCCAAGGAGTTGGCAAGCCCTGTGGGTGCATTCTGGATGAGATGCTTGTGTTGGTAAGAATTGGCCTATATGCAGTAAGATTATTTAGTCTTCTAATATTAGGAATTTATGATGAGTTTGGAATGGTTTCTTTAGGAAGTAATGCTATCGCATATAGGACTACGGTAGAAATTTCTCTCTCTCTCTCTCTCTCTCCTTCCCTCTCTTGCTTTTGTGTGGCCTCTAAATGACCTGTAGGTAGTGACTGGAGAGGATTTACACATCATGTCAAGCCAGGTGACAGATGTCTCAGCAGAGCATGTGAATGGACTAAATGGAGCAGGAGGTAACTGTGGCGGGACAGGAGGAGCAACAAGCTGACTCCAGGGCTGTTGAAAGGGAAGAATGACTCCGAGAAATGGCCCCTCCTGACCCAGGACCCGAAGTCAGAAAGGGAACAAGGAGCTCAGAGCTCTCTCCCAGAGATGTTCTCTGCAGGATGATGGGGTTTGCATCTGCTGCCAGCCTCTGACTCACTCATCTTCAACAGGCAGGTCAGGGCTGAAGTCTCTTTGAACTCTAAGGAAGAAAAATGTCAACTGAACACTGCTATTTAGATGTACTTGGATTTGGAGATTCTTGGCTGCCTGTTGAAAATAACCAGGGAGTTTTAAAAAGTATTGATGGCCAACCCCCACCCCAGACAGTTTAAGTTAGAATTTACGAGGGTTGGACCTGGCATTGGTGAGCCCATGAAATTCTAATGAGGGGAAAAGATGGAGAAAACCCGAGCTATTGCAAAGTGATTTGAGCATAGACTAACCACTGGGTGATAATCTGTAAATTACTACAGTTGTCCTTGTTCATTTGCAAAGCAAACACCTCACCTTACATGCGTTTGATGCTTTGTCATTTACAAAACATCTGACACAGATAATTTAGTCAGATCCTCACAGCACCCAAAAGGAAAGTAGAATTATTAACCCTGACTTACCCATGAGTATGTGGTTGCCCAGAGTCAGCAGGTGGTTTCCTGAGATGCCAAGTAAATGATGAGACAAGTTGTTGAACCTTAGTGTTCTGACTCCTAAGCCAGCGCTCCTTATCAATTACTACCCAGAATTCTGAGTGCCCCTGGTCCTTCTGTGGTTCTGACTTCTGCTCCAGTCTGCTTCTATCCTCCTGTCAATAATGCAAACAATTGGAATATTCTTTGGGAAAGGGAATACAGGCCCATATAGTCTGATGTGGTGGAGCCTGGGTTCTCTCTCAGGTAATAAGCATCCTGAAATAATGTTATTCGCTTTTTTTCTGCTGAAGTTTGTAGAACAGTGCTCCTCAACTTTGCTTGTGTATTAGAACCACCTTTTAAAACTCTGAATGCCAAATTGTGTCCAGGATGAATTAAATCAGGATCTGTGGGATGGCCTATGCCTGGGTATTTTTAAAGCTTTCCTGTGACCCCAGTGTGAAGCCAATGGAATAAAACCTTATAAGACTTTGAGACTTAAGGGATGGGATGATCTGTTAACATGATAGAGTATTTAATTCTAGAAAGCTGTTCAGATGCTATTCTAGCAGAGTGTGTGTGTGTGTACACATGCTTCTAAAGGTGGCTTCTTCATTTCCATATCATTTTAATTATTCATAAGCTGATATGGTATTCTCTGCCCCCATGTTGTGTTGGCATTTCATCGGTAGTATCTTCCACAGCACAGTTTATATCTATTAGGATACTTTCATTTGCAACTAACAGATAAACCTGTTCCAAATTCTTCAACAAAATTAGCATTTATTATATCCATTATAAGAGTCACAGAAAAAGGCAGTTTCCTGGCTGATCAATTCAGTAGCTCAATGACCTTTAAGGACCCAGGTTCTTTTCACCTTCTTCTTTTTTTTTTTTTTTCCTTTTCGCCTTCTGATTTGATCTCCTTTATTGGCTTTGCTCTTAGACTTGAGCTTCATGTCAAAATATAGTTGCTACTGTTCCAGGCATTACAACAATATCTGATAAACAATATTATTTTTTTCACTTTTTAAGAGCAAGAAACTTTTTTCTAGAAACCTTTCAGCAAACTTTTCAAATACCTCACTGGTCAGAATTGGTTCATAGGCATATCCTTGAAATCCTACATTGGCAGGGGAACTGGGATTTGACTAATAAGCATAGATTTATCTAGAGTAACACCTGATCTGAGTTAGAATTATTTTCTCTGGGGCACCTCGTGGCTCAGTCTGTTAAGAGTCTGCCTTCACAGTTCATGATCCCAGGGTCCTGAATCAAGCACCGAATCAGGCTCCCTTCTCAGCAGGGATTCTGCTTCTCCCTCTCCCCTCTGCTTGTGCTCTCTCTTGCTATCTCTCACACAAATAAATAAATAAAATCTTTTAAAAAAAGAATAGTTTTCTCTAAGGAATGAATCCCTAAAAAAACTGGGATTCTATTGGCCATGAAGACAAAGGGCATAGTGGTTTGTTATGAAGCCAGTCATGTCTAATGAAATAGAAGGGACTGGATTTGGATTTAGAAGTCAGATCTCAGCACTTGCATCACTATTTTTGTGTCTTTGGGTAAGTTAGAGTCTCTCTGAATCTCAGTTTTCTCAAATGCCAGACGGAATAATGTAAGACAGGATACCAATGAGCATAAAATGTATAAATGGTCCCAGAAGCCACCAAACAATACCTAAATCTACCAGGTACATCTTGTATTTTGCTACCCCTCCACTTGTTTTTTCTTCACTTCTTTCCTAATACTTTTCATTCTGAATGTAGTTATGACTTGTTGATTCAAAGTTAAATAGCAGGTAAAGTATCAAGCCTATAGGTAATGGAAAATAATATTTGGAAGAGATATAGAGAGAATCAAGAAAGAAAGTAGATATTAAGGAAATTACAAAGATATAAATTTGGTTAGAGCCCTCTGACTAAAATCTCTTCCCCAAACTATCTCTCCCTTTTCTTAGGAAGTTTCTCCTATAAGTCTTGTTTTTAACATTTTTAAAGAGAATTTGGGCTTCTTTGCTTTTCAGATTATTATCAGGGTTCCTTATATTTTATTTGCTAACTTAAGAAAATGGACCATTATGTTTGAGAAAGATTTTTTTGAAAAAAATGCTTCAAAGGGAAATATTTTCTAAGATGAGGTACTATAGAATGAAATTGAGCAGAGTTGCTTATATCCTACCCAGTCTCTGCAAAGGGGATGGTAGCCTATTTATACATAAATGTAGATAGAAATACTAGAATGATTCACCTTATTTTCTGTTGCTTACACTTAGTGCCTGAGAGTGTTCCTGGAAATCCATGCAGCGCAATCCCTAGACATTGGCATATCTCCACATTCATTCTCTAGGCTCTTCTTGCAAGAGCTGAATCCAAATGAGATCTATTCAGTGAAATACATTCTACAGGGATCTAATGTTCTACCTCTGTTGATCTCATTTGACTGCTACTTTTAGGCATTTATTAAAAGTGAATCTAAAACTCCAAGAGATCCTTAATAGAACAGCATTGGTCTATAAGACAAGATTGGGAAGCAAACATTTGTTTTCAAATATCTCATTTGCCCTCCTCAGATTCTTTATTATGAACCTTTTCTGTTTCTTGTATGTTGTTGTTCTTCCATTCTCCTCTCTTGCTTACTTTCTTTAGAACCTGACCAAGGAAAAGATCTATTAACCACTTGTAATTAAGTGGAATGTAAGTTTATTTTGTTAATTCTTGTAGAAATTCTCACTTTATATTTGTTTCTATATCATTTTATACCTAAAGTGTGGGTGACCACGAACTAGCGGGAGTAACTGAACCAAACCAGGCCCGGACTTGTGTCCCTCATTCACTCAAAAGGTTCGAGAGCCTAAAGGGTGAATAGTTGGTAGACGCTTGAGAAAGGTTTGAGCAATGGTTCTTAGGGTTGCTTGTACGTGATCACCCACATAACACAATAGATACAACTTATTCTGACCTGGTCATAAATGTAAATAAGAGTCTGTCTGTCCTTGCTGGTCTGTTTACCATACCTAATATTCCTTTGAAGTATGTACATCTGGAACAACAAGCTTATCTATTTACCAAGGTCTTCTGGCACCCGTCAGTCTGTCTTGCATGCTGAGAAAGGGGAACTTTGGAGGGTTTCACAAACCTGCTAAAAATAAACACCTTCTTGGCTTTGTTTTGCTCATGCTATAAAATGTTGTAAAACCTTGAATAAAGCTGGCACTGCTTGGACATCATCCACTGTGTCCCTCCTGTCCCCATCTCTTTTCTTTTATTTTCCTCATCCCCTTATCCTCAGGACCCTGATCGTGTTGCCGCAGCGCGCACAACACTAAAGGAATCCCGTTTAATATATTTTTAGGGGAAGAAGCTGAAAGCTCATAACACATATAGCCACTGCTTAAAATCTAAACGCACCCTTGTTTTTTATTACTCTGATATTGCCCTCGAGAAGGTTGTTTTAGGATGAAAACCTTTCTAGTATAATGGTAGAAAGCGGGCATATTGGAAGGAGTCCTGGATCAAAAATGAATAAATGTAATAAATGTATTACTCCTAAATACCAAACCAAAATCAGTGAAAAGGGAATTCTGGGTGGTAGGTATCATCTCAAGTGGTATCAGGAAATTAAAGATTAAATGAGGCAGAAGTACATACCCAAGTTTATAGATCACCGTCCGGAGGCTAAGGTAAGCCAGTTATATTTCAGACTCTATATACTTCTTTTAGGGTCGCATCTTGTCCATCTTTTAGCAGCTGTGCCCAGCAAACGCAATCTGACATCTAGGCTCTTATCTCAATAATTCTTATTTATCACCCAATAGATCTATGTTATTCTTTTTAAACCAGGCTAGTCCTATGACTACACAATAGGTGATTTTCTACGGTGCATGAAGCCCTAAATCTACAATTACTTCTAGGGAAACTAACAGATAAGAAAATGATGCTAATAAGTATTTTGTGCAGGTCATGTCTATGCATGCAACTAGAAACTACTTATAGGATCCAATTTAACATTCACTTCTCTCATTATTATCTCTATTTTATAGACAAGTTTCAGAAAAATAAGATCCCCGAGTGAGGTGCCCAATGAAGTAGACCTCTATGGCAGCAAAGCCCATATTCTTTATTATTTCATGTTTTCTCCAAACTTGTCTGATCATTGGAATCACATATTCCTTGGCACCTTACTGACAGACTGAATCAGAATCTCTAGACATAGGCCCAGAAATCTGTATTTTAGATAAGATCCCTGATAATTCCCAGGACCAGACAACTTGAAAACCTTCTTCTAAGCTGTGGCCTAGAGAGACTGCTTTCCAGCTGGGAGGTATCCTGGAGCCCTGGTCAGTAAGGCACTTGTTTACTTTGCTAGTTGTTTTGGGAGAAACTCTTTTGTCGTGAGGACTTCTCAGACAAAATATTGTAATCTGAAAGCACAGAATAGGGAGACAGGGGATGTATGTCGGGTCCCCTCTGTCTCTCTGCCTAATCTCTATTCTATATCCTCTGCTACTTCTATAGCCTCTTTTTTTTTTTCCAGGCATGTGAAACAATTTTATTTCACAGTTGTCTTTAAAACCACAAAGACACTATGTTCTTCATATAAAAACATTAGTACAGATTACTATACTTTCTAGAAAATGATTATATGGACCCTCTCAAAGAAAAATGCACACCATTATATGGTTCAGACAAGTTACTTGGGAAAAACACATCTAGACCGATTCCTAAAACATACCAGAAGACCACACTGCATCTTTTTGTTCAAAGTATAGATTACTGTCATCAGTAAGGGCTTCTGCATTCTTACATATTTGATAATACACATATAGACTAGTTTGTGACTTAATGCTCCATTGGTTCATCAGCCTTTTCTGCAGGTTCATCACCAGGTTGAGCAGGCTGTGCCTTTCTCTGTGGTCTTTCTTCAAGACCTTCCAGGAATGGAGATACATCATCATCATCATAAATCATAAACTCCAAGTCTTTACCAACAATTCCAATGGAAACATTCTTTGTAGTTAGGTCCTGTTCTGCAGGAAGTGTCTCTCGTAAGGCATGCAGACCATGTTTAACCAGTTCATTCAAATTGCACTCCATAAACCCAGACATATATCTCTCCAAGTAAGTACGAGCTGATTGAGAACGGGCTCCAATGGACATGGCTCTACAGTCAAAATAGTTGGCAGATGGACAGGTTTGGAAAATGTGAGGGCCCATATCATCATAATCAGCAATAAGCAGTCCAACATTATATGGTCTCCGGCCATACCGTTGTGTTGGTATCTGGGTCTTGCTTCCAATTAGAGATACAAGATGAGACACAGGAAGAGGTCTGTCAAATACAAATCTGGAATCCAAAGACTCCTGGTGCATAAAATTACATAACAGTCTAGCATCAGCAGTAAGTCCCACAATTGAGATACTAATATGGTTATCAACATGAAGAATTTTCTTCTGATGAGCTGCAAGCTCTGACTGTGTGCTCTCTTCAATGCAACCAACACTGCATGGGTTTTTGCTTTCAGACCAACTGTGGCTGAACCTTGTTTGACAGCTTCCATTGCATATTCAATTTGATGAATCCTGCCCTGAGGGCTCCAAACAATGATGTCATTGTCATACTGGTTGCGAAACATGGTCCCGCTGCAGCCCCCAGCAGAGGTGGCGGCTTCAGGAGCTTGGCCTCCTATAGCCTCTTTTCACTGATCCTCTAGGAATCTTTAGCACTGGAGGTTAGTATTCTCTGCCTTGACCCATCTTTCACTTAGTTTCCCTGATTGCTCTTCTGAGTCCTTTGGTTACTCTGTGATGCTATAAAAGGTGTCTGAAGCAAGCTTCCCTGACTCCTTTTCTCAGCAAGGAGATAGTTTATCCCTTTTGTTTTCTGTTGGTAGATCAGAAATATTAGGATGCTATTACATCTTTCAACTTTTCCCTCTGTTTCCTCATCAGAAAAATAAAGATGGAAGGTGGGAGAGGTTTTGGGAAAATATGGTAAACTAGATCAACTCTTAAGGAATTTTCCCAATACACTATCCTGTAATTCTATGAATGTTATTTAGTAGGGATACATGTCATTTCTCATGAGAAAGGAGCACAATTGCTGTCTTAAGCCTGAAATAACTGAGAGTTTCTTTTAAATATCTTGGTGTCTATGAAAGTAACTTAAAAACAAAAATTCGGGGGTGCCTGGGTGGCTCATTCAGTTAAAGAACCACGTCAGTTCTGGCTTGTGTCATGATCTTAGGGTCATGAGATCAAGCCCTGCATTGGGCTCCATGCTGGATGTGGAGCCTGCTTAAGATTCTCTCTTCCTCTCCTTTTGCTCCTGCTCAGGTGCTCTCCCTTTCTCTTAAAAAAATCAGTTGGCATTATTTACCTAATATTATTTTCAAGAATTCTATAGGCTTCAATATAATTGATAATGTCATGCCCTGCATGGAAAAAGAGGAGATACAAAGGCAAGAATATTAACATCTGTGGTTTCCTTGGTTCTCTTTGCCTATACAGAGAGGGCTTGTCTTCCTCATTAGTGGGACCCATGTGGGGTGATCTGAAAGAAGATGAAGACTCCTTCCATTCTTCTCTTCTCAGCTCTCCATTTTTGACTTGCCATAAAGTCTGAAATTTCACTATTTGAAATTTATGGCTTTGACTGAATTTAGGAATCCCATGGTAAATTGCAAACATAACAGCAGAAGAATATTATTCCACAATTTTTAGTCATTAACATGAGTTTATTAAATTATAGGAAATGAGTTAATAAGTTTTGAATACCAGTGGACATAAAATAGAAGCTTCTAGAATTAAGAGACTGGTGTGTTGGTGTACAGGAATGTAGAAAGAGACAGTGATAGGGATGTTGGTGTGACACCCAAACCTTACCTGTGATAATATTTTACCAACATCTCACAATTATTCTCTCATGGTTATTTTCTTGGAATTAGAACATTAATATATATTAAGGTCTGAAAACTTGACCAAGATCATAGAAAAAAATTTACTCCCATGTATTCTTCTCCTTTTGAGCATTCTTTGGGTGTTGCAGACATTACTCAATCTGATAATACTCTGGTCACCTTGCTTTTCATTAGCAGATTCAGATTAATATAAAAGCAATCTTTAAAAAATCTTGCAGAATTTCAATGACTCTATCAATATCAAAATTTATATTAATGTACCTAGAATATATCACCCTGAATTATGGACCAGATCCTAAATGTTAATGGAGATAGCAAGAAACATTTTGGCAAGGTTTTGAGATATTAGCATAAATTAATTTCTTCTTGCAACATGCTTACTTTTGGTCCTGAGGAAAGTGGGCAAGGGACTCCCTCTAGAGTGATTTCTCTGCTATTATATCATCTAGACTCTGCAAAAGAGATACGTTGAAATGGCAAAAATAATTTTTTTTAAAAAAGAAAGAGTGAAAATAAAAAGGAAAGCGTTATCCTTGAATTTTACAGTGTCTCTTCCCCTATGACTAGGTATTTGCAAACATATTTGATTATAAGAGGTAACATTTTTGTTTGTTTATTTTGTTTTGTTTTCACTTTCCTTCATTTGATTAAGGCCATTTGGTTACCCTGAAATACAGTCCCTATTGCAAAAGGTAAGACAAGTACGTAATTGTTTCCCTAAGTTACTAATTTTCCCAAGTAAGAATTGGTAAAATAAACACCTTCAGAGGATGGAAGCATACTGTGCTGTGCAAGAAATTCTTTTTTGAATTTTCTGAATTTTAACTCAGAAAAGCTGAAGGTTGAATTGCACTACGGCAGCCAGCTTTTTATTTCCTGAAACATGAATAGATATTCTTGGGGGAAGTATAAACATGGAAAAGCATTGATCTGGAGCCACACTGAATTCACACCTCACATTTGTGTCTCACTGGATCTGTGCTCATGGGCACAATGTTTCATCTCTATGGCTCATTTTTTTTAATCTGTGAAGTGGAGATGATGATAATAGTATTTCAGCTTCCCACTTAAGTACTTCCCACTTAAGTACCGCTCATAAACTTGGACAGGAAGCAATGCTGCACTGTCCTTTAGGGGCCCCCACATCATAAATAGATAAATAACATGATGCCTGATCTCCTTTGTCACTTGGGATCCAATGTAGCCCTGCCACAGAGCACACTGTACCTCTAAACAGCCATTACCATGACTAACACCATTCAGGCCTTAGGAAGTTCAAAACAAGACTTCACTATGTCCTAAAACTGTTAAGATTTGTAGGTCATGCTGATGCTGACATCAGAAATGGATACTGTTTCAGAGCACAGAGAGAACTTGGAAAGCGAAGGGCTTAGGTAAGAGAAGAAATCAATCAATTTGTCAAAACTTTTTTTTAAGACAGCATGTGTGCAATATGTTTAATAACAAAATTTCATTTCCCACTACTGCTGATCATCCATTTTCTTGCTCTTCTTTGGGTCTATTCCCAATGTTAGAGGTTATAAGTGCAGCATTTAACACTTGCACGTGGAGGCTAAGTCATATTTTCCAAAATTAAAAACTCCCTGCTCTGAAGTTTATACGTGTGTTGGTGTAGACATAATACACATGAAGCATGATATTCATGGCAACTAGATGGACACTGAATTCCACTTTCACAAATAGTTTTATTTTTATAAATATATTTAATAAAATGTAATTAAATTTTAAAAAACAAAGTTTAAAACATAATTCTTATATAAGGTATTTATGTACATTATTCTAATTTGTATTTACATTTTAATATAAGTAGTTCTAAATGTGTTAGAAAATTAATTTTTGAGAAACATAAAAATTTCAATTTCATATTTTCACATTTATCTTATTTCACATTCTTTGATAAAAATACTAGTATTTGTAAACTTGAATAAATATTTTGTCATCTAATCTTAGGTCATTTAGAATGATTATATATTGGAATAATAATGGAAACAGAAGATCAAAATAGAATTCAACAAAATCCAGAAATATGAGTATAAAAATAAAGATGAATATATTAAAAAGGCGATATCCTCAAATACTTAAAAGTTGGAAACAATAAAAGTCAGTAGATTTCACACGCCCATAAAAAACCACTTATGCAATTACTAGAACTAACAAAACTCTGCACAAACAACAATAATTGAAAATATTTAACAAACACCAATATAACTGTGGAGTGAATATGGCTTATAAAAATCATGATGTATCTAATCATAATGAAGCTTCCATGGTGCAAAGAGCACAATTTTTACAAAATACAACAGTGGAGAATTTCTAGATTAAATTTCTAGATATGATTTTGAAATTTTATGCTAGAAAGGCTGACACTTAAGATAGATAAAAATAATGAAAGAAGTGATTACTATTTTGGGTTGAGAATTCAAAATAAGCCTATTGATTTATAGATAGCAAAGTAAGAGAAGAAATCTTGACTATAATACAAAATATAAATATTACTCAGTTCAACTAGAATATATCAGGAATATTATGCAGTCACATTGTACTTATAGGATTTATTATATGAGCTGTGAATTACCATCATAAAAACCCCAGGATATCAAAATTAATGATTATTTTATTGATTTTTAGATTTCTTGTTAAAAGCATAGTTTTGACTTAATGTGAAGGCCTGAAGGAATATCTTTCAATTATCCTAAGACTATCTAAGGCAAGCCAATATAATAATAACACTAATTTGGTAGAAAAAACAGTACATGATAAAATTTTGGTCCATAATTCAAAAGCATACTTTGTGCCTTGATAAATTATATTTTAACTTTTTTGGAGGAGACATTGGCTTAAGTTGTTCCAGTTGAAATAGCATTTTTTATAACAATTCAGAAATTATATATGATATTTTCCTCATTTTCCAATAAGAAACTTCTTGATGAAATATGTATATTTGACATTTGTGATATTGTGATTTGTTGTAAGAAAATATATATTTGGTCTTTGTCCCTTCTGGCACAGAATCTACAACCCTTTGAATTTCCTAAGGATTGGGTGATAAAGGTATTTTTTGTTGTATTAATGAGGTGATATTTGGAGAGCACCTAGGGATACTGGGGATGGTTGCCAATGTAGCCAACCAAGTGACTTGAGGGTTAGAATTTTGAGTGCACCCATCTGACCTCAGGAGAGGAGAGAGGGGCTGGAGATGGAGTTTAATCATCAATGGTCAATGATTCAATCAATTGTGCCTATGAAATGAACCCTGCTTCCAGGTTGATGGTCATGTAGAGATTTGGGCAGAATGATGTGCATGGAGAAGGCGTGGGAACTCCATCCATGCTCTTTCCCCATTACTTGGCCTAATCATCTCTTCCATCTGTTTACATCCTTTTGTAATAAACTAGTAATCTAGTAAAATAAAATGTTTTTCTGAATTCTTTGAGCCACTCTAGTAAATTTATCAAACCCAAAGAAGAGTTCCTAGGAACCTCTGATTAACAAGCCAATATGTCGAGAAGTATACCTAACAACCTGGACTTTGTGAGTAGCATCTGAAGTATGTGAGGACAGTCTTGCGGAACCAAATTTTTAACCTGTAAGATCTGATGTTTGCTCTGGGTGGATAGCGTCAGAATTGAGTTGAATTGTAGGCAGCCTACTGGTGTCCAGAGAATTGCTTCTTGGTGTAGGGAAATCCTCTTCCCCCAGTTGGAAATGGAATTTCAGGACACATTTAATTTACAACTATTTGTAAACACGATAGAAATGTTGACTATGTGCTCTTGAAGTAACTAGAGTTAATTTAGGTAAGACAGAATTTATATTAAAGAGTTAAGCTAAACATCATAACATCCACAAAGGTGAACTGTGTTTGGAGGAAATCGAAATAAATTTTGAATGTGTGTTCTCCACCACTATCTTTTATAAACCATTTTTAAAATTATAAATGATGTTAGCAAAATTTATAAAAAAACAAACACATCCAGGTTCTGCTATTTTACTTTTTTTTTAAGATTTTTATTTATTTATTCATGAAAGACACAGACTGAGAGAGAGAGGCAGAAACATAGGCAGAGGGAGAAGCAGGCTCTTTGCAGGGAGCTGCATTACACATATTTTAAAGGTAAAGCAGAGTTAGAAACTGCTGATAAACTTATCCGAAGCAGTTTCCAGGGGATTATGGAAGAGGCCAGTTTTTAGTGGGTTGAAGAGTGAGTGACATCTGAGGATTTAGGACTGGACTCTTTTTTAAGAAGTATCGCTGAGACGAGGGGTACCAGGCTGGCTCCATCAGTGGGGTGTGCAACTCTTGATCTCAAGGTTCTAAGTTCAAGCCCCATATTGGGTATAGAGATTACTTAAAAATAAAGTCTTAAAAAATAAGTATGACTGAGAATGGAAGGAGAGAAATAATTAAAGGAAAGAAACAATAGAAGAAGAAATTTGGAGATGGAATTGGGTGGGACAGGGAAGGAGAGAAATTGAGAGAGAGATAGGAGGTAAGGCAACTATGAAGAAAAGCTATCCAATCCTTATGTTCTCAGGATAATGAAAGATATGGAAAGGAAGCTAGTATAATGCTGAGTGCAGAGACTTCCCCAGTGAAAGGTCTTGTAGTGTGTGGAGGCATCAGTGGGTGTGAGTTGGGGGCAAGTAAGGAGGGGCAGTCATGGTTAGTAGGTGGAGAAAGCATGACTAGGTAAATTGGAATGGGGGAGCCTCTCAGAAAAGAGTAGGTATTCAAGTAATCAAGTGCCAGATGCAAATCTTTCCTGATTTCATGGTTTGTTACTTATTTTTGAGAGGTGAAGAGGAGACTGGGTAAAATCACTAAGAAACATAGAATCTCTCACTGAAAATCATAGGACAAGAGACTAGTGCCCAAATTACATGGCATTGAACTCCTGTGTACAAACTAGTTGGGAAGACTTTTTCCAAAAAGACTGATATATATACACATATAGGAGTATAAACACACTCACACAAGCACTTCCTTATTTCCAATTATAGCTAATGCGGAGTTAAGAAATGCTTTTTACTTTTTATTGATTTCTCAGAAGTCTGTCAAGGATTGAATAAGAAATGGTCATCTTTTTCAAAATTTGCTGCAAAATCTTTAAAATACTGTGGTGGGGAATGATATTGGGAATGAAAGCAGATGGGATAATTGTCATTCTATAATCATATTTTCTTATTTTTTAAAAGATTTTATTTATTTAGAGAAAGAGAGTGCATGAGAGAGAGAGAGAGAGAGAGAGAATGAGACCATGAGTGGGATGAGGGGCAGAGGGAGAAGCAGACCCTCTGCTGAGCAGGGAGCCTGATGCAGGATTCCATCCTAGGACCTTGGGATCATGATCTGAGCCAAAGGCTGATGCTTAACTGACTGAGTCACTGAGGTGCCCCCTATAATAATCTTATTTTCACATGTGATTTGGCTTTCTACTAACCAAAGAGTAGATATATGGCCAGCTGAAGCATAAATACTGAAATCCAATAGTATAGATTTAAGGAAAATCAAAAGAAAGAAAAAATATCCTGGTAATTTCATATTGGGGTATTCAACAGTAATTGGTGGACTTGGTATAAGATAGGCATTACTTTTAACTTTTAAAATACTTTCTGTTTCCGCCTTTATTCATAGGAATGCTTTACTGATCACCATCTTGGGGCCTTGGGCATGCCACTTACCATTTTCTTGTGCTTTTGTTTCTCAAAATAGGTGTTATTATATTCCTCATAGGGCTTCTGGGATGGTGTGTCTCACATTACACAAGATCATAACACATGAATAAATATTCGACCCCCTTTTTAATGTTTTATCTTCTTTTTCCAACTTGAATGCAGAGATGATCAAGTTGCTTCTATATATCCCGCATGTTGCATATAGAAGGGCACAGCTTTGCAAAGCATGTAATACAGTATGTGTTTATTAACCATTGTGAAACAGCTCTGTTTAAAAAAAGAATGGCTATTGTTAACTGTCTCTCTTATAGAGTAAAAAAAAAAATGAGTCTTAGTATTATGATAACCACATATTTTTTTTCTTAAGTAAAAGCTAGTGTGACATACAATGTGGAACTGAGACATACTATTTAATACTACTTTAATAATTCTCAGATATATGTGTACTCTCTCCTGAGATGCTATGAGTTGTTGAAGGGTGAAAATCCAGCTTTGCTGGTCCTGACACTAGAGCCCGTAGCAAGGGATTTCCTGAGATGTACCCCAACTAGGTAGGGATAAGTGAGAGAGAGTAGGGCATGGAAATGCAAAATCCTTTAAGTAGCTTGGGAGAAAATAGGACAGCAATCTAGAATAAGTGATTTTTATATAATAACTCTGAGTGCACAAATTGTCATTTTTCTCATCATTCCATAAAGTATTAGCACTCTACAAGTGAGAGTGACCCAGAATCTGCACCTTTTTAAAATGTAAGGACTCTACCACTATTGTTCATTTTAAGAGAAAACTTTTGTGTGATTTACATATATCCATGAAGTAATATTCATTGAATCTCAATTAAATTTGGGGAGAATATGTGTCTGATTCCATGGAGAAGGGAGAGAGAAATGCTGGAAGAAAATAATGATTCTCTTTCCTTTAATTCACACTCATTTGTAGAAAGAAAAGTTTTAATGAAAGTATTCATTCAATGAAAATCATTAAGCAAAACAATCTACAGATTTAATTGTGGACTGTATATGGAAGCTTATTTCAAAGCAAATGTGTGGATTTGAATACTAGAGTTTAAAAATCTATGTGGTAACTAGTAATTTGACTTAATTCAACCATGGCATTATTATTTCTTAAGTGTCATCTAAAATAGCTTTTTTATTTTTACAAATTTACTGTAAAAATAAACATTCAACTTGAGGTAACTGCTATTATCATGTTGATCTGTAACCCTCTAAATATATGTGTTTTAAAAAAAATATATATGTGTTGTAAACAAATATATATAATATATATATATGTGTTGTGAAATATATAGATTTCTACTCAAATGCAAGTTCTATAAAGCCATCAGGGAGTGACTAAATGCATAAATGCATATTGATATAATTAAATCAATGTGTATGCAAATTTTTAAAATACAGTTTCCTCATAAAATATATTTCCCATTAACCATATGTTTATACTTTTTAATGACTACATGTAACTGTATGACTTTTAGCAGTCCCTGATGTTAAACATTTAGATTATTTCTAATTCCTTTGCAAATTTACTTATTTTTAAAATTTTCTACTTTATTGAAATATAGTTGGTGTATAACATTATGTAAGTTTAAGGCATACAACGTGATGATTTGATATATTACTTAATGGTCACCACAATGAGATCAGTTAACAAACACATCCAGCACCTCACACAGTTACCATTTTTATTTGTGATCTTTTGCAAGTTTATACAGTACTTCAGTTGATATCCTTCAGCTATATTTTTAAATATATTTGTACTTATTTTACTAGAACCATTACCTAGTCATGCAGTTGTTAAAACTATGCCAATTTTAAAGATTATATACATATATATATGCATATATATACATACACACAAATGCTATATGTATTTCAAATTGTGCTAAAGAAAGTTTGTGCCAGTTAATATTCTCACAGGCCTCACAGTGTCCATTTTTTACTTTTACTATTGATGAGTTATAATTTTTATGCAGTGTGTTTCACATTTTTAAAAATCATGTTGCATGGTTTTAATGTTATTTGGTATTATGGAATGCTTAAACATTTTGTTAATATATTTGAGACTCTTGTTTTTTTGAAGATTTCAAAGATCTTATTTTTCTCCTATTAATGTGCTAGCATTTTTTTATACTAGGGATTTGTCAAACAGATTTTAGTGTATCCTCCAATATTTTAATAGTATTTAAAATTTTAAATTTACTTATTTATACAAATTTTAGTTGTTTAATATTTTAATATTAAACATACATGTTTTCAAATTGATTATTCTTTTCCTTTAAGATACTGCCTTTGGGGTCATATTTTGGAAGAATTAAAATATAAGTGATATTAGATAAATATTTCTATTTTCTTCTAACAGAATTTTGTAATAAAGCCATTATATATTTAATAAACTATTTTTAAATTTTTTTCTACTCTTCAATCTTGAATTTGCTGAAATTTACGTTGTTATTGTAAATAAAGTTTTTTTTCCTTTCACCGTATATTCTATATTTCCAACACTTAAGGAAGTGATGGATTTTGATTTGTATCGTTTCTTCACCTTCACCTTGGCTGAATTTTCTCCTAGGTCGACTCCCTGCACCCCTCATACTAATATTTAGCCCGAGCCCTTGTCACATGAAGGACAAGAGGGGGCAATGCTGCTCATTGTTCTTCCTGGGTGTCAGCACTGATGAGCTTCTCCAGAGACAGTGGTTGCATCGTGATCTAACATGCACTGATAGTCCCCAGGCCTAACTTTAAGGGTTAGTGGAGTCTGCTGAGGCTCCCTGCCTCCCTGCCTCCATCACAGGCAGGTTTTCCTTTCATGTAGTGATCCAGGTGCTGGCCTAGTGACTTCTCATCTTAGTCTTGTCAATGTTGTTTCTTGCAGAAATCCCTTGGAATTTTGTGCAAGTGACTGGCACTGTTTCCTAGTTTTAGACACAGGTATAGATTTTGCTTTTTGACATTCCTTTTATCATATTAATGGGATTTGAGAGGCTGGGACAGTTAAATATGTAGGCTCCATTTTTACCTTGACCAGAATCTTCAAGGTAATTTCTGTTTGTTAGTTATCCTGTGAATATCATAATTTAGAGATTAAAAGAGCAAAAATACAAACACTTAAATAGAAATGGTTGTTCCTAGAAGCCACTACTTGCCTTTATCTCTATCCATTTCCTATTACAGCTCTAAGCTATGCTTTGCTATAATTGATGAGCACCATCTTTGACAAATAGATGAAGAATCAATGCATATCATCTACTTCTTGCTTTCAAGGAGGAGGCTGATGGTCTAGGGGAGGGGAATTTGTGATTTTTTTTTTTTACTATGTATTAATCACTGGACTATAGTCATCTACAATTCTGTTCCTATTTCTAATTAAAGAATAGAATTAATTGTTCACTTTTAGGAGTTTCAGGCAGGAATAACTATAGGAAGGCTTTCCAGTACTGCAGAAATCACAGTTCACAGGTGCTTTAACTATATTGGTTGCTTCTGTGCAGTGAGATTTCCAACACCTCTACCACCCACTTATACCTGAGCTTTTGAATAGCTCTTAGGGTTTGAAAGCATCAGTCTCTCAAAAGCCAACACAGCATTTCTGGAGAGAGTGGCAACAAGGCATAGGGACATGCAGATGGGGAGCTCACTGGCCGGATGTTCTACCTTGTAAAGCTTGTGACCTATTCAGCTTGGCCATAGAACAATACAACCATTAGAATGACTGGCTGTTGGGATCCCTGGGTGGTGCAGCGGTTTAGCGCCTGGCTTTGGCCCAGGGCACGATCCTGGAGACCCAGGATCGAATCCCACATCGGGCTCCCGGTGCATGGAGCCTGCTCCCTCTGCCTATGTCTCTGTCTCTGTCTCTCTCTTTCTGTGACTATCATAAATAAATAAAAAAAAATTAAAAAAAATGACTGGAGGGCAGCCCTAGTGGTGCAGTGGTTTAGGGCCGCCTGCAGCCTGGGGTGTGATCCTCAAGTCCCACGTCAGGCTTCCTGTATGGAGCCTGCTTCTCCCTCTGCCTGTGTCTCTGCCCCTCCCTCCCTCTGTCCTATGAATAAATAAAATCTTTAAAAAAAAGAGTGGCTGGCTGCTGGCTGTTGTGAGTGGCTGTGATTGGGGGTGGAGTGAGCTAAATGACTTCCTGCCTCTGAGAACAGTCATCAGGTCTATGGGACACAGGGACTGCAGGAAGGTTGTTATGCTCTTGTCCCATCAGTGAGCAAGATGCTTACATCTCCTTATGAAGCTTCTCATAGTACCTAGATCTCAGGTAATGCTTAAGCCCAGCCAAAAGTTTCTTCTCTTTCTTTACCATAAATAGAAATACCAGAAATGCCCCCTGTGTGGTAGAGTTTTCTGGGCTCAAGTACTTGCCTACTATGTACACTAAGTGGCAGATCTGTTGGGATATTGTCTGCTATGTAAGCAACTAAGCTTCTATTCTGAATATTTTAAACATTCTTTGTATGCTTGGCAGGAAAAGGGCTTTCACCAGTGATGGATTCATAGGACACACACTGGCAGATTTCCTGGACTGTTTGCTTTAATGACATCATTAGAAATTAGCCCTGAAAGTAAAAATTTAAATGAAATCCACAAACAAACAAGCCTTTGAATCAGCTAATAACTGCAGATGGGCCTAAAGAGGCCCTATATAATTAGGCAGAACAATAGTTAGGAGGAAATTAATTGAGAGAAGGAACATAAGGAGCACTGGATCCTTTCACTACAGCCTTGAAAAGTTATTTAATGCCAAAGGGAATAGAAAAGATCAGAATATAAAATCCGTGCAATCAATACCTCTTTTTTCTATTTATTGACACACTTACTATTTACCCAAGAGCTGTGCTAGCCATTGGAGATACACAAGAAAGAAAGGGAAGAAGAATTATTTATTTAACACCTTCTGTGTGGCAGATGGGATACTTATTTTTAAAATATTGTATTATCTTTAATTTTGATAGGTGAAGAATTTACAGATGGGGAATCACCCCAGAGGTGAAACAGTGGTGCACAAAAGAACATGAATGTGAGTGTTATTAAGGAGGAAGCCCCTTGTTTGTGGAAATGCAGAATATGGGCTCCATCTGCAACCAGAGTTCAAGGAAGGGAGAGAGCAACATAGACTAGAGAAATCAAGAAAGGCTGTATGGAAACTAAGAGATAAATATGGCTCTTAACACTTAAGTAGGATCTTAGAGGGAGGTCAGAGGGATTAGCTTTTAGAAAAGTATTCTCTTCTGCTACTTTTTTGTCACGTCACTTTTTTTCTCCTAAAGGGATGACCTGTAAATGAGGAAGAAAACTAGAAGGAGATTGTGTGTGAGTGTGTGAGTGTGTGTGTGTGTGTGTGTGTGTGTGTGAGAGAGAGAGAGAGAGAGAGAGGAGGGAGATGGGGGTGGAGGCACTGGGTGGTCAGAGGAAGCAAGCTGGTAAAGCTGGAGGAGGTGGTGGTGGTGGCAGTGTAGAGAGCACTAGAGAAACCTGTAGGGACAATTTCCTTCACAGCCTCATTTCTCATCTTACCTGTGTGTGTTACAGCTGCACTTGGTAGGGTTGTTTCTAAGGCTGTGCAGCATGTTCATGACTATGAGGGAGCTGGCTTAGCTGAAGCTAAAAAATCCGAAATGGAGATTCTTCATGTGGAGGAAAATATGTTTTTCCTTTAAGAATTTTTAGCATATTTGTTTTTGAGTCAAGCTTTAGAAAAATCACAATGTTATTTAACTCTTCTGGAAGGTAACTTTATAGTCCAGAAGATCTTTCACTTCACGTCTTTTAGATTTTACCTTTCCAAAGATTCTGATGATGGAAAAGCCTATATGTATATGTATACATATATAAATACATGTATTTTTAACCCTGGTTTTTGTATGATGAAATCAATATTTTGAGGAATAATTTACTTTGGCTGACGACACATACATCCTCATCCTCATCATCATCCTTTAAATCTCATACATCCTTTTGTGTTCAAGATGAATATCATTGTTTGTAAAGATATGTATGACATTCTAGCCAAAGCAGAATTTATGACTCTGTTTACTTCCTGAATAAATATTTTAATCACAAAAAAATTAAAAAAAATATTTTAATCACATTTATTACAGTATACAATCATTACTACTACAGCTCTCTCTTATTGCCTATGCCTTATTGCCAAACTCAGGTTCTTAATAAATGTTTGTTGAATAAACTGATGAGTAGAGCTTTGTGAAAATCAGAGAGACTCATTCTATGAATTTGGTGAGTCTAAACTGAAAAGGTTCCCCAACAGAAGACTGTCTCATAATTTATACGAACAGGGGTGGCCATTCTAGACTCTTCACTTCTCTTTATGGCTGTCCTGGATCAGTCCACGCACAGGCGTGGTGTAAGAAACAAGTGAATGAGGTTCTATTTTTAAACCAAACAGCAAAAAAAAAACCAAAAACAAAACAAAAACCAGCAAGGTGCTGTCTAACTGAGACACTGTCTCTCTTTCACTTTGCTTTGAAAAAGCAGCCACAAACTCAAGAGTCATGTTTTGTTTGTTTGTTTTTTTTAAGAGTCATGGTTTTAAAGGAGTGGAATTGGTGGCAAGTAAAAAAACAAAACAAAACAAACAAACAAACAAACAAAAAAAAACGGCAGGGAGGTAAATGTTTATTGAATGGATTTAATTATACTGTTACTTTTCAATCTCATTGATTAAGTTTGAAGCCCTGGGTGTCAGTTATGAAAAGGGTACTTAAACCTCACCATCAATGCTAACTTAATTAAGTTGGATATTTTACTTGATTATCCTTTTAACATTTAAAATATTCTACACATATCAGAAAGACTTCCTACCTTGTTTAGGAAACTAGTATCCAGGTACTACCTGTGGACAGCTATAAGAACACCAATAGTGTGTTGAGATTGGTCTTGGAACATCAAGCCTGCAGAATACTAGGCATGTCACCGCAAAATTGTCATTAAGAGTGAGGACTCTAGAATCGGACTGATTTCAGATTTTAAAAATTATGTTAATAATTTATTGAAGTGAAATTCAAACAACATGAAATCAATCATTTTAAAGTGAACAACTCAGTGGCATTTAGTACATTCACAGTCTGACTACCACGTCTAATTCCAAAACATTCCTAAACATTGCTTCACTTTTTTTAAATTTTTTATTTTTTAAAAGATTTTATTTATTTATTCATGAGAGACACAGAGAGAGAAAGGCAGAGACACAGGCTCCATGCAGGGAGCCTGATGTAGGGACTCCATCCCTGGTCTTCAGGATCACTCCCTGGGCTGAAGGCAGTGCTAGACTGCTGAGCCACCCACGCTGTCCCATTCCTTCTCTTTTTAAATCAATTTCTCCCCCTCCTCCCCTCTTCTCAATTCCTGACAAACACTCATCTGTATTCTGTTTCTCTGCACTTATCTGTTCTTCACATGTCATATAAATGGAATCATACAGTATGTGACCTTTTGTATTTGGCTGTTTTCACTTAGCATAATGTTTTGGAGATTCTTCACATTGTAGCAGGTATCAGCACCCCACTCCTTATTATGATTAAATAATATTCCATTGAATGTGTCTATCACTATTTATCCATTCACGTGTCACTGTTATTGTGGATAGTGCTACTATTAACACATGTATACATGTACTTGTTTGAGTACCTATTTTCAATTATTTGGAGTATATACCTATGAGTAGAATTGTAGGGTCATAATTAGGTTAACATAGTTACTTCCATAATTAATTTTTTAAGGGCCCATCGAGCTATTTTCCACAGTGACCACAGTGGTCAAACTATTTTGCAATACTACTTGCAAATATTCAGAATTTCAATTTCTCCACATCCTCACCAACACTTGCTATTTTCATTGAACTCAATTACAATCATCTTAGTGGATAGGAAGTACTACCTCATAGTGCTTTTGATTTGCATTTCCTTAGCGTTTCATGTACTTACTATTTGGAGAAATGTCTATGAAGTCTTTTTTCTATTTTATTTATAGCTTGTTTTTCTTCTTCTTGTAGAGTTGTGTGAATTCTTTATATAGTCTGGATACAGGATATTTATTAGTTACATAATTTACAAATAGTTTCTCCCATTCTGTAGGTTATTCTGCTTTCTTGATAACATCATTTAATATATATAGAAAAGTTTTCAAGTTTGATGAAATTTAATATACTTACTTTTTCTTTTATTCCTTGTGTTTTTGGTGTTATACCTAAAAATGCATCACCAAAACAAAGATCATGAAGATCTAACCTGTTTTCTTCTAAGTTTTTGTGATTTTAGCTCTTATATTTAGATTATTGATCCATTCTCAGTTAATTTTTATATGTGGTATGAGGCAAGGGTCCAAAGTCATTCTTCTGCATGTGGATAACGAGCTGTTTCAGAACCATTTGTTGAAGAGAATATTCTTTGCTTATTGAATGCCCTTGGGACCCTTATCAAAAACCAATTGGCAATTGATGTATGAGTTTATTTGTGAATTCTCAGTTTTATTCTATTGACCTATATGTTTATCCTTAAGGCAATATCATATCATTCAGCTTTGTGGTAAGTTTTGGTTTTTTTTTTTTTTAATTTTTTTTTATTATTTATTTATGAGAGTCATACAGAGAGAGAGAGAGAGAGGCAGAGACATAGGTAGAGGGAGAAGCAGGCTCCATGCACCGGGAGCCTGACGTGGGATTCGATCCCGGGTCTCCAGGATCGCGCCCTGGGCCAAAGGCAGGCGCCAAACCGCTGCGCCACCCAGGGATCCCTGTGGTAAGTTTTGAAGAAAAAAACCTTGTTCTTATTTTTCAAGATTGTTTTAACCATTCAGAAACCCTTGTAAATCTATTTAGATACAAGGATCAACTTTTCCAATTCTGCAAGAAAAGGCCATAGGAATTTTGATAGAGGTTGCATTGAATCCATAGATCGCTTTAGGTATAATAGACATCTTAACAATGTTAGGTCTTCCAATTCATGAACACAGTATGTCTTTCCATTTATTTAGACCCTTTTTAATTTCATTCAGCAATGTTTTATAGTGTCCAGTGTACATGACTTTCATTTCCTTAGTTAAATTTATTGCTAAGTATTTTTAAAATTATTTTCAGTGCTATTGTAATTGAAGTTTTTAAAACTTCCTATTCTAATTGTTGGTCGCTCATGTGTAAAAATACAACTAATTGTTGCATGTTGATCCTGTGTCCTGCAACTTTGCTGAATATGTTTATTAAACTAGTAGTTTTCTTGAAGAGTTTTAGAGATTTTCTATGATAGGATTATGTCATCTGTGAATTAAGATAGTTTCACACCTTCTGTTCTAAATTGGATGTCTTTTATTTATTTTTCTAGTGCAATTATTCTGGCTAGAACTTCCAGTGCAATGTTAAAAAGGAATGATGAAAGTGGGCACCTTTGTTTTGTTCCTAATCTTAAGGGGAATATTTTAGTCTTCCATCACTGAATATATTGGTAGCAGTGGGTTTTTCACTAATGCCCTCCATTATGTCGAGGAATCCCTTATATTCCTAATTTTATATGTGCTTTTTTTTTTCTATCATGAAAATGTGTTAGATTTTGTCAAAAGTAAAAATAAAAAAAGATTTTGTCAAAAGTTCTGTTATGAGGAGGTTATGTGTTTTTTTTTATTTTATTAATGTACTATACCCTACTGATTGACTTTCTTTTCTTTTCTTTCTTTTCTTTTTTTTTTGTAATTGATTGATTTTCTTAAATTGAAGCACCTTTACATTCCTGGGATAAATACTACATGGTCACAATATATAATCCTTTAATATTCTATAAAATTTTATTTTCTAATATTTTGTTGAGGATTTTTGCATCTATATTCTTAACTGATATTGGTCTATAATTTTCTTTTCTAGTGCTGTCTTTATCTTTGGTATCAGAGTAATTATGGTCTCCTAGAATGAATTAGAAAGTGTTCCCTTCTCTTAAACTTTATGGAAGTGCTTGAGAAGAACTAATGTTGGTTCTTCCTTACATGTTAGTTAGAATTCTCTAGTAAAGCCATCTGGTTTGGGGATTTTCTCTGGCAGGAGGTTTTGGATTACTGATTCAATCTCTTTACTTGTTATAGGTCTCTTTAAATTTCTTCTTGAGTCAGTTTTGGTAATTTGTGTTTTTAGAAATTTGTCCATTTCATCAATGTTATCTAATTTGGTGGTATAAAATTGTTCCTAGTATCATTCTCTTGTAATTATTTTTACTTCTTAAAATCAGTAGTAATGTTATCACTTTTATTTTTTTATTTTAGTTATTTATACCTTCTGTTTTTATCTTCATCAGACAGCACTGTCCCTCTTGCATCCCGTAAGTTTTGGGATTTTTTGGTTCCATATTTGTTTGTCTCAAGATATTTTTTTATTTCTGTTTTGATTTCTTCTTTCATCCGTTAGTCATTTTAGAGCATGTTGTTTAATTTCCACATATTTCTGTATTTCCAGTTTTCCTTTTGTTAATTATTTCCAGCCTCATTCTGTTTGGAGAAGGTATTTTTTATGACTCCAATCTCTTAAAATGTGATGAGGGTTATTTTGTGTGTGTGTGTGACTTTATATATGGTCTATCTGGAGAATGTTCCATGTACACTGGAGAAGAATATGTGTTTTTCTATTGTTGGGCAGTGTTGTATGTATGTCTACTAGGTCTAATTGGTGCATAGTGTTGTTTAATTCCTATATCTGTTATCCTGTAAGTATTTTAACCATTATAGATAGTAGAGCCTTAAGAACTTCAGCTATGAATGCAGGGTTCCCTATTTCTCCCTTCATCTGTCAATGTTTGTGTCAGATTTGGGGACTCTACTACTTGGTGCATATGTTTATAATTGCTATGTCTTATTGATTAGTTGACCCTTTCATCTGTATATAGTATTTGTTTTTGTGTCTTGGATAGTCTTTGAATTAAATCCTCTTTTGTTTGTCATTACTGTAAATACCACAAGCTCTCTTTTGGTTAGCAGTTGCATGGAATAACTTTTATCTCTTTCATTCTCAAGCTGTGTGTTTCTTTGGATATAAAGGGAGTACCTTGTAGACTGCATATAATTAATTGTATCATTTTTTTAAGCCATCCTGCCAATCTCTGCATTTTTAGTCCTTTTACATTTAAAGTTATTACAGTAAAGGAAAGACTTCTTCCATTTTGTTATTTGATTTCTGCATGCCTTATCCCTTTCTTGTTTCTCATTTTCTCCATAATTTCCTTCTCTTGTGTTTAGCTGACTGTTTTCTCTTGTTCTATTCTGTTTCCCTCTTCATTTTCTTTGTGTATATTTTTATGTTTCCTTAGCAGTTACTTTAGGGATTACAATTAATATCCTAAGTTTATAAAGTTCTACTTTAAATTGATGCCTACTTAGCATCGATACACATAAAAATTCTGCTTTCTACAACTCTGTTCCCCTTCCTTTTTGTTATTATTGTCAAAAGTTACACGTTATTTCATTGCATCCTGAAAAACTTCCTTTAGAATTTCTTGTAGGGTAGTTCTACTGATAACACACTTCTTCAGCTGTTGTTTATATGGGAATGTCTTAATTTTTCCTTCAGTTTTGAAATATAGTTTTACCAGATGTAGAATTCTGGCTTGACAGTTATTTTTTTCTTTCATCACTTTAAATATGTCACTGCCCTTTGGCCTCCATGATGATTTCCAAAGAGAAATTCATTGTTAATTTTATTGAGGACATCTGGAGGTGACAAGTTGCTTCTCCCTTGCTGCTTTCAAGATTTCCTCTTTGTAAGTGGGGTTTGTGATTTTTTTTTTTTTGTGATGGTTTAATTATAATGTGTTTCATTGTAGATCTCTTGGAGTTTATTCTTGGAGGTCATTGAGCTTCTTGCATGTGTGTAGATTCATGTCTTTCATCAGATTTGGTAGTTTTCAACTTTATTTCTTAAAATATTTACTCCAACTCTTTCTTTCTTCTTCTTCTGGAACTCTGATAATGTATGTACTTCTCTACTTGACAGTGTTCCACCATTTCCTTAGGCTCTGTTCACATGTCTTCTTTTTTCTTTCTGCTCCAGAGAATGTATAGCATCTTCAAGTTTTTTTATTCTTTTGGTTACTCCAATCTGTTGTTGAGTCCCTATAGTGAACTTTTTATTTCAGTTATTGTACTTTTCAGCCCTGTATATAAAATTTCTTTTTATTTTCTTACTTCATTCACACATCATTTTCCTATTTTTCTTTAGTTGTTTATGATTTCTTTCAGCAGTTGGAGTCTACTAAAACAGTCTATTTAAAATCTTTATCTAGTAAGCCCAAAGTCTGAGATCCTCAGGTAGTTGTTGTCAATTAATGTTTTCCTTTCTGTGAGCTACACTTTCCTATTTCTCTGTATGGCTTGTGATTTTGTTGCTAAAAATTAGACACTTGAATATTAAAATGTGATTATGCTGAAAATCAGATTTTCTCTTTATTCCGGACTTGCTGTTCTTGATTGCTGATGGCTAAAGTTGTTTAGTGACTTTTACAAAATATTTTTTAGACTGTATTATGTTTTACATGTGGTCATTGAAATCTCTGTTCTTTTAACTTGGATTTAGCTAGTATTTTGACAGATTTCCTTGAATGACAGGAGCAGATTTTTTTTCAAGTTTTTATTTAAATTCTAGTTAGTTGGAATGCCTAGGCGACTCAGTGGTTTTGTCTGCCTTTGGCTCAGGGCGTGATCCTGGGGTCCTGGGATTGAGTCCCGTATCAGACTCCCTGCAGGGACTTCTCCCTCTGCCTATGTCTCTGCCTCTCTCTGTGTCTCTTATGAATAAATAAATAAAATCTTTAAAAAATGAAAATAAATTCTAGCTAGTTAACATACAGTGTAATATTAGTTTCAGGTGTAGAATTTAGTGAATCATCACATACATACAACACTCAGTGCTCTTCACAAGTGGCCTCCTTAATCTCCATTAACTAACTCTTCCCCCACACCCACCTCCCCTTCAGTAACCCTCAGTTCATTCTCAATAGATAAGAGTCTGTTCCATATTTTGCCTTTCTATTTTTCCTATGTCCTTCTGTTTTGTTTCTTAAATTCCACATATGAGTGAAATCCTGTGATATTTGCCTTTCTCTGACTGACTTACTTTGCTTAGCATAATATTCTAACTCCATCTACATCATTGTAAATGGCAAACTTTCATTCTTTTTTATGGCTGAGCAATATTCCATCATATATATATATATATATGTATATATATATATATATATTCCATTATATATATAAACACATTATTGTTTATCCATTCATCAGTCATTGGATATTTGGGCTCTTATCATAATTTGGTTATTATTGATAATGTTACTATAAACATTGAGGTGCATATATCCCTTCAAATCAGTATGTTGTATCCTTTGGGTAAATACCTACTACTGCAATTGCTGGGTTGTGAGGTAATTATCTGTTTAACTTTTTGAAGAACTTCCATACTATTCTCCAGAGTGGTTGCACCGGTTTGCATTCCCACCGACAGTGCAAGCAGGTTCCCCGTTTTCTGTATCCTTGCCAACACCTGTTTTCTGTGTTGTTAATTTTAGCCATTCTGACAGGTGTGAGGTGATATCTCATGGTAGTTTTGATTTGTATTTCCCTGATGATGAGTGATATTGAGCATCTTTTAATGCATCTGTTGGCCATCTGTGTGTCTTCTTGGGAAAAATGTCTATTCATTTCTTCTGCCCATTTTTTTTTAACCTGGCTTGTTTGTTTTTAGGGTGTTCAGTTTTATAAGTTCTTTGTAGATTTTGGATACTAACCCTTTATCAGATATGTCATTTGTAAATATCTTTTCCAGTTTATAGTTTGCCTTTGAGTTTTGTTGATTCTTTTCCTTCACTGTGCAGAAGCTTTGTATTTTGATGAGGTCCTAGTCATTTATTTTTGTCTTTGTTTTTCTTGTCTCAGGTGACATATCTTAGTAAGAAGTTGCTATGGCCAATGTCAAAGAGATTACTGCCTGCATTCTCCTCTAGGAATTTAATGGTTTCCTGTCTCACATTTAGGTCTTTAATCCATTTTGAGTTTATGTTTTTGTGAATGTAAGAAAGTGGTCCAGTTCCATTCTTCTACATATTGCTATACAGTTTTCTCAATATCATTTGTTGAAAGGACTGTCTTTTTTCCATTGGATATTCTTTCCCACTTTGTGGAAGATTCATTGACCATACAGTTGTGGATCCATTTCTGGGTTTTCTATTCTGTTCCATTGATCTGTGTGTCTGTCTTGAAGACTGTAGCTTTGTAATATAGCTTGAAGTCCAAAATGGTGATGCCTCCTACTTTGCTTTTCTTTTTCAGAATTGCATTGGTTATCTGGGGTCTTTCATGGTTCCATATACATTTTTGGATTGTTCATTCTAGCTCTGTAAAAAATGCTGCTGGTATTTTGATAGAGATTGCACTAAATGTGTAGATTACTTCTGATAATACAGACATTTTAGCAATATTTGTTCTTCCAGTCCATGAACTTGGGATATCTTTCCATTTCTTTGTGTCATCTTCAATTTCTTTCATCAGTGTTCTATACTATTCAGATACAATTCTTTTACCTATTTGGTTAGGTTTATTACTAGGTATCTTATGGTTTTTGGTGCAATCATAGATGGATTTATTCCTTGATTTCTCTTTTTGCTGCTTCATTATTGGTGATTAGAAATGCAACAGATTTCTGCATGTCGATTTTGTATCCTGTAACTTCACTGAATTTGTATATCAGTTCTAGCAATTTTTTGGTGAAGTATTTTGGATTTTCTGTACAGAATACCATGTCATCTGCAAATAGTGAAAAGTTTACTTCTTCCTTGCCTATTTGGATGCCTTTTATTTATTTTGTTGTCTTATTGCTGAGGCTAGGACTTCTAGTACTATGTTAAATAACAGTGATTAGAGTGGACATCCCTGACAGGAGCATTTTAAGATTTCCTTTTTTCTTCATTCAGTGTTTGCTTGGTTTTTATAAACCCATTAGTATTTTCCAGATTTCTGAAAAGAAAATTATTTTAACTCTTCCCCCCCCCCCTTTTTTAATGTTTCTGTAAAGGGATAAATGTTTGAAGCTAACTGTTCTACCATAGTGTTGATGTCCCTTGGTGGTCTGTTTTGTCCTAGATTTTAATCTAAATTCTATCACTTATTAGCTGAAAGATACTGGATAAAATATTTTAACCTTCCTTGTGCTTCAACATTCACATTTATTAAAAGTAAATAATAATAGAATCTTCCTCTAAGGTGTAGTAAGAATTTTAAAAAGATAATGCATTTTAAGTACTTATGTCTGAATTATAATGTGCTTAATATGTGGTATCAGTTATTATTAATAATGATTAATCTAATAATGAGTAAGAATGGGGTGTTGGGTTAATTTAGATCACACATAGCAAATGATTATTAAAAGAGTTCCCTTAAATGTTCCACTGAGATAGCTAATTTTATCCCTGAAATCATCTTGGATTTCATATTCCTATTTTAAACTTTTTAATTGTCATATTCAGATAAAAGCCTGAGACTTCTATTATTTAACATGTTCAAATCTGAGCCCTTGGTTCCACACCTTCCCCATTAAATCAACTTTTGCTCCAGCCTTTCAGTGTCAGCAATCATATTCCATTCTATCCAGTTGCTCAGACCACAAACCTTGGAGTCTTTCTTGCCATTACTCTTTCTTTTATATCCAACGTATCACTATCATAACTCATCTTAACCACTGAGACAGCCACCTAACTCCTCTCTTTGATTTCATTCTTAACCTGTACCCCTAAAGCTGATTCTTCTCACAGCAGCCAAGATAATCCCTTTCAAAAGGAAACAAGATTATGCAATCATGCAACTCCTGTACTTGCAACGATTTATTAATGACTTCTTGTCACACTTAAATAAAATCCACATTCCTCAATATAGTCAGTAAGAAACTGTAGGATTGGTCCCTGCTGCCCTTCTGTTCTCATTTCCTACTCTTTCCCTGCTTAGAGGCCCCAGCAGTGCTAGCCTTGCAACTTCTTCACTATAGGATGCAGAATTCTCTCTCAGGACATTTGCACTTTCTTTCTTCTTTGTCTGGAAAAAGTCTTCCCTCAGACATAGATCGATCTTTCTCCCTTTTCATATCTGTACTTAGCTCAGTATTATGTCTTTGGAGAGACCTTTTTTTGACCAAGACTAAGAGGTCTTATTTAAAATAATATTCCATTAGTTCCACCCAAGTTCCTTTTTTTTTTTTTAACTTTTTTTTTATTTATTTATGATAGTCACAGAGAGAGAGAGAGAGAGGCAGAGACACAGGCGGAGGGAGAAGCAGGCTCCATGCGCCGGGAGCCTGATGTGGGATTCGATCCCGAGTCTCCAGGATCGCGCCCTGGGCCAAAGGCAGGCGCCAAACCGCTGCGCCACCCAGGGATCCCCTCCACCCAAGTTCCTACTTTGCATTTCTTTATAGAATGGTTACTAGAATGTAAGATCCATCTGAGTAGGGACTTTATTTTTTGACTGATATAATACTAACATCTAGAATAGTGTCTAATATATACTGAGCATCAAGTAATTTCTTAATGAAGGAACAAATGAAATAATTCTCCTCCAGAAAAAGAGAAGTTAAAGTAGTATGATGAACATAAATAAAATAGAATTTGGAATGAGGCAGAATTTGATTTTCAATATCAGTTCTGTAATTTATTGGGAAGTTATTTAACCAGACCAGACCTCAGTTTGGAGGGCAGAAAATTGACGTAGTAATATTTACTTTGCAAAGTTGTGCAGAAGCTTGCCTGTAAGGCATATGAATCCCTGGTATAGTGATTGGCAAAAAATAAGTACTTAAGTAATTGCAGCTGTTGCTATGGAGATTGTTCCTTACCCTCAGTTAGGTTAAAACTCATGAAACTCTTGTTCCTTTAAAGAGAATGTAATATTTTGGCCTCTGGACTCATAGCTGCAGTATTTTTTTTTTTTAATTTTTATTTGTTTATGATAGTCACACAGAGAGAGAGAGGCAGAGACATAGGCAGAGGGAGAAGCAGGCTCCATGCACCAGGAGCCCGATGTGGGATTTGATCCTGGTCTCCAGGATCATGCCCTGGGCCAAAGGCAGGCGCCAAACTGCTGCGCCACCCAGGGATCCCCCTCATAGCTGCAGTATTGAAACTACTTGGTGTCTCACTATAAAGAAGACTAGGTTTTCCTAAAATTGCTCAGCTAGTTTATAAGGATTATTTTCTCTTGTTTATTGTCTTTCTCCCTCCAAGAAAGTGGATTTTTGGTTCCTGTGTCTATGAGAAATTTCAAAAAAAGATACCCTATAGATCGGTAATCAGAACCAAGCTTCTGTTATGAACATTTTTTTTAACTTTCAACTAATGAAACAAATTTCAATGGTGTCGTAGTTAAATCCCCCTTGAAACTCACGTACTTTTTTTTAGTGAATTATTGAAAATTGAGTAAAATTGCATCACAATGCAGCCAGAAGGAAATAAAACCGATTACATAAGCCATACCATCCACTCAATTCCATTACTTCATATTCACAGACAAGTCCTTTGCCAGGGATTATATTGTATTGTATCTAATTCCAGGGTTGGGAAATGGAGTTGCATTGATGATCAGAGGACTGGCTTGGTACATAGCCAGATCCAAATGGCTGAAGCTTAGTATTTGATTCTGCTGATGTGCTCTTTTTGCTCAGATACTGGAACATCATCCCCACTGTTTCCCTTGGCTGCCATCTCTGCTGCAAGCCCTCACATGATGTTAAAAAAGCCTCAGGAATCAGTCTTTCAGACAGACAAGAGCTAAAGATTCTGACATAACTGCCCAAGAGATTGGCTTCAAGAGACTAAATTTGTACTGAATTAAAAAAAAAAAAAAAGCAAAGTAAACCAGATTTAAGAAATTAAGCATCAGAGGGTGGATGGGCACCTGGAGGATAAATGTCCTTAATTTTCTTTTTCAAAACACTAATTATGCGTTGTCTATAATGCTGAGTGGTAAAGATGAAATATCTGCAATAACTCTGTGATATGACAGCTGCACCATGCTTGCTGATGCTGCTTTATATAGTGCATTATACATAGTCTGTGCTCGATAAATATTTTCCCTGCACAATGGCTCTCATACACTTCTTTGTCCTCTGACTTTGAGTCAGCAGCCATGATACCAAAGGAGTCTTCATCTTGTTAGTGAGATACATTATCTTTTTGGCCACCAAGTGATTGAAACAGGGGAACAGCTGGGAACCAGCAGGCCTGGGTGGGGGGGCAAAAGCTGCTCTGTAATGATTTCATTCCTCTTCTGTGACAGCTTCCTCTTATTCTAAGAAGTGCATTCAACGTGACTGAATGCTCCCTTCCTATCCTGTGGCAAGACAGACCTTGTAAACGGGAGTTGCAGAAGCTGCTCTACTTCCCTGTCACAGTGAAATAATGTGCTAAAGCTCTCAATCTGAAACAGAAAAAAAAAAAAAAAAACCAGTTCTTAAATGTAACTGCAAAAATCCTCACATTTTTCTCTTTATTTTTCTTAGTAAACTAAATGGAGATCCAATGTGATCCTCATACTTTCCAGGGACATGGAATTTATTTAAATAAGAGCTACTTTTAAATTTTGGATTCCAGTTTTTCACTGTGTTTTAATCAGGGGACTAAAGATATTTTAAAGAAAGTTACTAAGTTTGGGTAAAAATGCAGTTTATATCTTCTATTAATTATATTTCTTATTGCCTTCTTGATCCCATATCTAGTTTAGACTGAAATAAATCAAAATATAGGGGTCAGACATAAGTAAATATAATGACAAAATCAAGTAAACTGTTTTGGCCAGCTGTAGATACAATGAATTTAGTGTCTGGAAATATTAAAAAATGCATGCACAGTGATAAAGCGAGATTAATTATAATGAACATGTGAACATGTGTTAAATTTCAACTGTGTGCTAATCACTTTGCATATACTATTTCATTTATTATCCAAAACAACTCTGGAGATAGAAGTAGCATAGTAGAAATATGATTAAAAACACCTATTTTCCAAGTTTTAGAAGTGCTTTAATAAGATAGCTACATGTCATGGCAAAATGTCTTTCACATAATATAACTTATGTGTAATAACACCTTATTTCCTTTTTTATTTGATTTTTTTTAAATTCTGGAACTTAATGAAGTCCAGACACTTTTCCTAGGTTTTATTACTGGCAAACAGTGGCAGGACAGTTCTAGAACCCAAGTAGTATGTGATTCCCTTGGTAAAAAAAGATCTTACCTGGATTCCTCCCAACCTTGTCATTGAAAAGGTTTTCTCATCTTACAGAAAGCAGGTGGGACAGACTAGAAAGCAGTGGGGATTGGTCTATTCTTCTTCAAGAATGAAATAAGAGAAAAAATATACAATATCTGAAAGTTCCCTTTAAAAGTCTCCTTTGGCTTTAAATTTAGGTTTGCTCATTTTTTTTATGTCTATTAATGACATTTAGAGTGAACTGGGATATATATAAAAATATTCTCAGTAGTGTTATTCATAATGTCCCCAATTAGAAAAAAATCCACATGTTCATCGACAGGAATAGATATAATATAATATTTTATGTAAGGGAACACTATACATTGATGAATATAAGTAAATGTCTCCTATACATTCATTAGATAAGCACAGAGGAATATCTCAAAAATATAACAACAATGAGCAAAAGAAGCCAGACTAAAGATACATACCATATAATTCCATTTACAGAATGGCAAAAAACAAGCAAGACTAAACCACATTATTTGGAGACTCACACTAAGTATTAAAACTAACAAAAAGGAAAAAAATGATGACCATAAATGTCAGATTGGGGTTATTTCAGGTACAGTTGACAGCTTTAATTAAGAATAGTATGTTGAATGCTTTTCAGATGCAAAATGGTTTTGTTTGTTTTGTCCTTGGAGGTCATTTTAGGAATGTTTACAAAAATTTATTAAACTGTGCATTTATATTTTATAAATGTTTCTGTGCATATGCTGTACTTTACATTTCACAGTAAAAAAAGTTTTAAAAAGAACAGAAAGGCTCTTCCTGTTGAGAAGGCATATTTCTTTGATGAGGGAAGTCATAGAAGGGGTTAGAATACTTGTGTGCCTTATCCCCTGTTGGAATGGATGCCAATCAAGCCAGCAAGGCCAGCTGCCTGCCCTGTCACCTCATGATTGGAGCCGTATAGGAGGCTTGGGTCGCTGGGGAAATGCCTGGATCTTTCCTTCACACAGAAGATGGGAGAAGAGCTGGAAATGATTTGGATAATGTTTGACACTGCTTTTACAAAGAAATAAAGGGATAGTGAATCGCTGTAGCAAGTTTGTCTCTTGGGATCCTGCAATTTCTCCCTCATGTCAATAGAAAGAGCCATTCTCTACTCAGACCATGACATGAAAACATCCTTATTTTCAGCTAGCCCCCACAACATCAAGTCCATCTCACTCCAAAACTCATTACATCATCATTAGTAATCGTTTCGCATGGTTGCTGAGCTTAGTTCAGGGCCTGCCCATCTGTGAAATTAGGTGTGTCTGCCCCCAATTCTCTGAGTGCGAGCGTTCCATGGAGGGCATGCAGTTGAAATAAGTCAGCTTGAGGGTGGAGTGTCCTGGACAAAAAAGGACACTGGACTCAGATGGGGAATACCTTGAGTGGAAGCAGCCATGGGGATTCTGAGGCTGATAGTAAGGCTCAGGAGCAGAGGTCAGGAAGCTATATGTGCTAGCAATGTAGGACCGGCTCCAAAGTCAGGGCTGAGGTTTGTCTTCAGGAAACCATGACTATTGCATTGAGGTCCAGAATGAGGTTTGAGTATGACGAGAGTATAAGGGATTCAAGTCATGCTTACTTTCAAAAGAGAGAAAAACCCAGCTTGAGAGTCTACACAATTTCTTTGGTTTTGCTGGTCAGTCAGTTTGTATAGGCAGGGCAGGTCCCAGTCAAGTCTGTAACCAAATAGAATAGGAAACACAGTGAGCCCTAGTGGGCTGTAATACTTAGTCCAGGAGGGCTGTGTTCATATTGCCTAGAGGAACCTGAAACAGAATTCTGAGAAGGTAAATAAGTTTAAAGAATTAGATTTTCCCTCACTCACTCCATCTGTCAAGTTGGGTCTGATTTTTTTTTTAATCTCCACTGATTTGTAAATTGTCTGTGGCATTTTGGTGATTAATAGATTATTTTGTTTCTTAAAGATCGCATAGAAAATTAGTGCCACTCGCTCCCTTTAATTTACTGACCTTACATCAAAACAGAAAGATTGAGTCCTCTGCCATCTATAATTGTCTGCAGATGCTACACAATCTGACTAGTTGAAATACACATAATTGCAATCTAAATCTAGTTAACAGGGGGTCATGGAAAGCACATCCACCAGCTGTGTGATGTTAAATAATTTCAATACTTCTTAATGCCAAGATTGTCTCATCTCTAAACTGGAGATAACCGCTTCTTAAAGACTGTTATGAGGGTTTTACACACACACACATATGTATAATCTCTTTAATTTCATTTAATCCTATATGTATATATAATAAGGTACATCATACCCTGCTCAGCAACACAAGGTAAGGTGCCATGCTTTTCTCTGTTGGTGTTCAATGAAAAACTTCACTATCGAATAGCAATATAATACTAATTTTTAATTGAATTTTGAATATTTTGGAATACCTTATGGTCAATGGTCTATAATGTATGGATGACTCTGAAAATAATTTAATGAAAATAATTTAAACCCTTTAGTATCTTTCTTTTTTATCGTCCAATTTATTTAAACTGAAAAACTCCCCAAAGACAGTTTACCCATTTCTTCCAACTCCTACTCCCTGCCTCTTGCAACCACCAACCTGATCTCTATACCTATGCACCTGTATTTTGGTTTTGTTTTTATTTATTTTTTAGATTCACATAGAAGAGAGATCATATGATATTTGGTATTTGTCTTTCTCTGTCTGACTTACTTAGTATAATTGCCCTTGAGGTTCATCCACTTTGCTGCAAATGGCAAGATTTCAGGTGTTCTTTTTATAATTTACAAAGCTAAAACATTGTTTTCACTGCCCTGGAGAACATCAGATTGGTTGGACTGAGAAGGTCAGTGCTCTTCTTAAAATTTAGTTTTATTTTTATCATTCAAAATATGTCCATATTTAGGACCCAAATGTCCTACCAGTTGCATAGGTAAAATTCACAGTGGCATTCCCTTGCTCTCTCAACCATCTCTGTTTCCATACCTCTAAAATCTCTAAATCTCTTAGCATTTCTTAGTTTTTTTAATGCTTGGGTAGAGCTTTAGTTACCAGACTTCTCCTCTGCACCATCTTCATCACTCCTACAAACAGCCTGTTATCCTCTCTTGTACAGGCATCATAATTTTGGTTTGATCAGTGTTAAACTGTAGCACACAGAAAATCTCTTTAATACTTTGTTAAAATATAGACTTTTTTGATTCCACCCTTACTAGTTCAGTAGGAGGGGAGACAGAGAATTTGTATTTCAGTTTTCCAAGTGATGTTGATGATGCTATTTGACCTATGGATCACACTTTAAGAGCCACTCGATGAGATAACCATTTTATCTTCACATTATCAATATGCTTTAGAGATGATCCTGTGTGCATACCAGAGTTGCTTTGTTTTTCTCAGGAACTCCTTTTGTTCTCTATGAAGTTAACTATTGTCCTTTTTTCATTTGATTAGCTTTTATATACTTCACTAATTTTTAAAATGTTCTTTATTTATCCTTGAGATACACACACACACACACACACACACACACACACAGAGGCAGAGACATAGGCAAAGGGAGAAGCAGGCTCCCTGCAGGGAGCCCAGTGCAGGACTGGATCCAAGGACCCCAGGATCATGCCCTGAGCTAAAGGCAGATGATCAACCACTGAGCCACCCAGGCATCCCAAGGTATCAGTAATTTATACCTGAACTCTCTCTTACTGGTGTAAATCTCTTAATATCTTCAGGTTCATGAGGCATTTTTCAATATCATCTTTTAAAAAATTAAATAGCTCAGAGTTTTTTTGACATGCACTATTGTGGCTGGTTCCTTATTTATTTTAACATGTAGTGTTACATTAGTTTCAGGTATACAATCTAGTGATTCAGCAGTTCCATATATTACTCAGTCCTCATCAAGACAAATGTATTCTGAGCTCCTCTTTTTGACTGCCACACACAGCAGCGAGGTTGTATCTTCTACTTTCTCGTTCTTATACCTTTCAAAAATTTGATAGTATGGGTATCAGCAAATGTCCTTTTCTGCCCTCATACTTGATTAAATGTTGGCTGGATAAAATTCTATCTTGAGAATACTTTATTTTTGAAAGTATTGTTCCACGGTCTTTTGTTTTCCAGTGTTGTTATTGGGTAATCTACCACCATCTAATTCTTGATCCTTTGTAAGAGACAATTTTCTCTCTGGAAGTTTTAGAATCTTTTCCTAATCTCTAGTGTACTGTAATTTTAAGGGTTTCAGCCTAGGTCTGTTTTCCATTGTCCTGAGCATGAAGTTGGCTCTTCTAATACAGAAATTCACACTCTACAATTCTGAGAAACTTTCTCAAATTATCTCATGGATAATTTCTTATCTTCAAATTTCTATGCCTTGTTTTTCTGGGATTTCTGTTATATGTATGTTGGGCTTTCTGAAAAGATTGCCCAATTTTCTTCTTTCTCTGTTTATCCTATTTGTTATATTTAGATCCTGCTTTCTGAAAGATTTTTTCAAGTTTACTTTTTCTTTTATTTTTTATTTTTTATTTTTTTATTTTTAATTCTTAACATCTCTTTTTGGCTATTCTCTTACTAGTCTTTTTTGAAGTAGCCTATTTTTGTTTTATAGATATAATATCTTGTATTTCTTTGAGGGTATTACCATAGATTTTAAAAGTCCCCCACCTCCCATACTATCTCTGTGTCATTCCTTGCTTTCTGTGTTTGCTCGTTTTGTTTTTTCCTTTATACGGAGTTTTTCTTCAAACATATGGCAGTCATTGACTGTCAACTTTTTTTTTTAGATTTTATTTATTTTATTCATGAGAGACACAGTGAGAGAGGCAGAGACATAGGCAGAGACAGAAGCAAGCTCCCTGCGGGGAGCCCAATGCAGGACTCCATCCCAGGACCACAGGATTATACCCTGAGCCAAAGGTAGGCACTCAACCACTTAGCCAACAAGGTGCCCCTGACTGTCACCTTCTAAAGAGTGGACCACTAAAAATCTGACTGGATGCTTTGTATCAACAAATGGAGTGTTTGAGCCCTTTCTTCTGTCTTTGCAGAGACAGAGTAAGTGACAGAAAGTTCAGAGGATTTAATATTAAGACCTTCATGTGGGGTCCTGAATCTCCCCCTTAGAGGATGTATGAACTGGAGCAGATGTCCTATTTTCTCAGTGTCAATTTGAATACCTAGAACAGTGCATGGCACATGTGACAGATATTTGTTGAGTGAACAAATATCTTCAATTGAGAAGGGTAGACCATAACCCTTCCTCCTCATTTTGTGGAGATACATAATTAAGAGAGTATGTAAAAGTCCCTTCAAATTGTAAAGTTATACTAAGATTTCTGAGACTATTTTTTTATTTTTTTAAACATTTTATTTATTTATTCATTAGAGACACACAGAGAGAGGCAGAAACTTAGGCAGAGGGAGAAGCAGGCTCCTCACAGGGAGCCCGATGTGGGACTGGATCCCAGACTCTGGGATCATGCCCTGAGCCAAAGGCAATGCTCAACCGCTGAGCACCCCAGGTGTCCCTATTCTTTTTTTAATATTTTATTTATTTATTTGAAAGAGAGGGAGAGGGAGTGCACAGAGGGAGTGCTGAGTAGGGAGCCCAATCAGGGCTCTATCCCAGGACCCTGAGATCATGACTTAAGTAAAAGGTAGAAGCGTAACCAACTGAGCCACCCAAGCTCTCACAGAGACTGTTTTTAAAGGACATTAACACTTACTGCACAAGTGCAGTATTATAGGGCAGATATGATCCTGGTCAATTTCCCAGAAGGCTCATCCTTCATGATACATGTGCACGTATGGATGCGGTGCTTCTGTAAAATCAGAAGCATATTTGGAATATATGAAAACTATCATGGAGAAAAGCAAGTAGGAGTCAATGGAGTGGTAGTGGGGGCAGGGAAGATATGTGATGTAAACTTTGTCTTTTATCAGGAGGTACTTTCTGTCAATTAGAACTTTCCATCAAAGAAATGAGCTGTCTTGATAGTTGGTGGGTTTCCTGTTGCCAGACAGTTAAAGCAGAATTGTCCAAAAATATTGCAAAGAGAATTTCCTGCTGGAATATTATAAAGGAAATTTCCTGCTAGGAATAGATTATGCCATTGCGCTAAATGCTCTCTAAAATCCTTTCTGTCTTTAAGATCTTAGTTATTACAGAATTACAGATTTTAAAGCTACAATCAATATTCCAAATGCCAGAAAACAGACATAAATGTTCTGAGTCAGATTTACTTGGGATGTTTTCGAAACATCTTTTGAAATGAATCAATGAAGGAACAAAAATTCTCATCATAGGGGTGCCTGGGTTGCTCAGTAGGTTAAGCATCTGCCTTCAGCTCAGGTCATGACCCCTGGGGTCCTGGGATCGAGACCCATGTCAGGCTCTTCTCAGCAGGGCGTCTGTTTCTCCTTCTACCCACTCCCCCTCTTTCTCAAATAAATAAATAAAATCTTTTAAAAAATTGCATCATATCTAAATCCTTGGAACTGATTCTGTCTTTAGAAAATGTAATTTGATTAACAGCTTTGAAAGGTCAAAGTCCCCCTATCTAGGATGGTGGCCTCTTCACTGAGCTAGTCCTTTATTTGATATTCTCTTGAAGAAATGACAGGCATTTGGGGAACGTGGACAAGAAGGATGGTGTGCTTCCAGTAAAAAGCAAGGTTTCTTCCTTGACCGGGCTTGCTGCCCAGAAGACAGGTTGATTTGCATTTTATCTGCAGTGCATCGCTCATTGATGTGCAACCCTGTAGCACTGCCTGCCTCTGCCTGGATACAGCCTTGTCCCCCGAGAAGGACTGCATTCATTTGTTACCATCCGTTGCCCGTTTAGTTGACAAGCCAGCATTTTTATTCTTTTTTCCCAAGACCAAGAAAAGAAACTTTATTGTAACATCTTCTTTAGCCTTTCAAGGTCACTTAAGAAGGGAATGAAAATAAGAAAATATCACTGTATTTTTGTTGGAGCAAGGATTGAAAGGATGAAGTGAGCAAGAAATAAAAAAGTGAAGGCTTTAAAAACTGAGTTATATTTGCAGGATGTGTAAATCAAGTAAGATCATGGCACCTTTCCTCCTCAACTCTCTTGTTGAAATCCAAGTGGAATTGATGGATTAAAAAATAATGTTACCTAGCTGTGATGGCTTTGCAGTGTCATTTTCTGACTAATCCATTTCAATATCTGATAGAATAGGTATTGCATTGAAGGATTGTCTAATGTTTTAAAACTAAGCTTCTATTGATACCTTCTGCTCCATCTAAGGAAAGGTGAGAGAGCCCACACAGCCAGCACAGGTGGCTGGTGAACAGTCCTAGAATACTCCAAGAGGAATGGCAATATGCCTTTCATTGGGAGGCTGCCCAGACTATGGACTCAGTCCTCATCCACAAGCCACCCAGATGATCTCTTCCAACACCAGGTTTGAAATTATTATATGATGATTTCCAAACCTCTATCTCACACCCAGACATTTCTTTTTGAATTTCTAATCTTTTTTTTTTAAAGATTTTATTTATTTATTCTTGAGAGATAGAAGGAGAGACAGAGCCAGAGACACAGGCAGAGGGAGAAGCAGGCTCCATGCACCGGGAGCCCGACGTGGGATTTGATCCCAGGTCTCCAGGATCACGCCCTGGGCCAAAGGCAGGCGCCAAACCGCTGCGCCACCCAGGGATCCCTCTTTTTGAATTTCTAAAACATGTTTCAACTGTATAATGAACTCTTATATATGAATATATTAAGTGAACTAAGACTTAACTTCTCTTTTAATAGGGCAGGAGATCAACCTATACTAGGATCCTTATTTACAAGGTACAGATATATTATACACACGAGGTGAAAAACCAAATAGGAATCATTAGGACTCCTCTATTATGAATTGGCTACCACCTAGCAGCCTTAACACATAGACTGCCCCAATTCTTAAAATTCTTCTTTTTTTGAGAGAAAGAAAGAGAGGTGGAGGAGGGACAGGAGATGGAGAGAGAGAGAATCTTAAGCAGGCTTCATGCACAGGGTCAGGAGCCTGACCCAACACTCGATCTCATGACCCTGAGATCATGACCTGAGCTGAAATCGAAAATCAGATGCTGATTTTCAACTGAGCCACCCAGGGGCTCCTCAATTCTTGAAACTCTTAAAATTTTTTAAAAGCACAGCTCTTAAAACTGATTCAGAGAGTGCAGTTTAATTAAGCCTGGGGGATTTTAGGCATCGTATCTTGATCCTACGATGGCTAAATCTTCAGATTAGACCCATACCAATTACTGGGTGCCTTCCCCCTCATGTTTACACCCAGCACATATTTTTTTTTCCACATGGGAGATCAGAAGCACAGAAGTGGAAGAAAGGAAGGCTGCACAGGCTTCTGAACTTGACGTTGCACACACATATTTTTCTCACCCATTGAAAGCCTTGCCTCTACTGCCTGATGAGTTTCTACTCATTCATCTAGATAAAAAGTAAATGCCAACTTCTTTGTGAAAATATCCTGATTTATCAAGCTTAATGTAGCCAATGTGCTCCCACAATATGCTGTCCTTGAGCCTGTGGTCCTCACACATATTCTTCATCCTTCCTGGTTCTGCCCTCTATGGTAGGAGAGGGGAGAGAGGTGGCCTTTCTGGCCTGCATTCCCCAGGCTCCTATGTCAGCTGACTTATGGCCAGTGTCAGCCTAGGAGAGGCAATGGCAGGAGATGGGGGTTGGGAGGATAGAAGCTGGGGTCTTCCCTTCCTGTCTCCACTGAGTGGCTTTTCTAGCAGTGGTTTTGTTCCCTCTGAAATTCCAGCTCCCTCTGGACATGCTCCATGTGGGGGACCTCCAGCTCTGGTAACACCATAGTATTGGTTTTCTGGGGCTACTGTAATAATTTACTACAAAATACACTTTTAAAACAATGGAAATGTATTCTCTCCTGATTCTGGCGTACAGAAGTCTGAAATTCGTGTGTCAGCAGGAATGTGCTCCCTCCAACAGCTCTAGGAGAGAAGGCTTCCTTATCTCTTCCAGCTTCTGGTGGTTCCAGGGGTTCCCTGGCTTGTGTGGTAACATCCCTCCAATCTCTGCCTCTGCCTTCACATGGCTTCTCCTCCTTTCTCTCTGCATCTTCTATTCTTTTGTCATTTATAAGAGCAATTGTATTGGGTTTAGGGTCCACCTGAGCAATGCAGGATATTCTCATCTCAAGATCTTTAATTTAATTACGTCCGGAAGACTCTTTTTCTAAATAAGGTAATATCCACTAGACTTAGGAATCAAGATGTGAACATATGTTTTTAGGGGCCACCATTCAACCCACTACAACTATGTCTTCTCTCTTTCTCCAGTATCTGGCTGATAGAGGTTATCAGCTGTGGGATAATTTCTATATTATCTTACTGTACACTCTGTAGCTTCTCAAATCCTGCCTCTTCCAGGTAACCAACTATTTACATTAAATTTTCTCTGTTATAATTACTTGAAATGGTCATAGTGAGATCCTAATGGATATGAAATACTGATTTTCATCTGCCTCTATTATAGATCCATAATACACCAAATTATCCTGATTTGTTTATGTGTAGACATCCTCTGGAATGCTGTGTAACCTTTGCTATTTTTCTTTTTTTCCCAGGGCTCAGCACAGTGCTTAGTTTGGAAAGTGATAAATAATGGATTATGAATATTGGTCTGAAAATGAATGATAAATGTGTGCTTAATATATCCAAACTCTGAGATAAATGTGTAAAGTGTCTATGGAACTATTAAGAGAAAAATGTTCACATACTTCTACAAAACAGCAACACTTGGAGAGAAAAAACATATATGTGTGACAGAGAATATATTAGCTCTTACTAGTCCAATATAGATAAACAGCATGAGACAGAGTGTGTCCAACAGAATTTTATAAACATTTTTTAGCACCTTCTTATCTCAGTTTCACTTGATATAATGTTCAACATGATTATTTCATGGCAAACATCTCCTGAACTTCCCCTTTTGTTACCCATGGTCAACCTTTCTGTTTCTTTTTCTTTTTATTTCTTTTTTTTTTTTTTGAATCTTATTTATATATGCATGAGAGACACATGGAAAGAGAAAGAGAAAGAGAAAGAGAGAGAGAGAGGCAGAGACATAGGCAGAAGGAGAAGCAGGCTCCCCACAGGGAACCTGATGCAGGACTCTATCCCAGGATTCCAGGATCATAGCCTGAGTGAAGGCAGATGCTCAACCACTGAGCCACCCAGACATCCCCATCATCAACTTTTCTAAGCAGATTGCTCAATTTACTTCAAATTAACACTAAGGATTTTAGTTTGGGGGTATGTGCTCTGTATGGATATTCATGATTATTGCTAGACAGAGGATCTCTTTTATAGACTGTTGTCTGGACAATATTCTAGAAGTAGAGCTTTGGTTATTTTATTTCCTCTTTGCAAAGTCTCCAGTGGTTTTGCATTTTTTTTAACCAAAAAGTTACAAAGTGACATGAAAGCTTTCTTTCCTCTTGAGCCCTCAAATCTTCTGTCCTCTGCTGGCATGCCTTTGGATTACTGACAACCCATTGACACCCCTATGATCTTTTGTATATATATCTTTGCACTTTAATCCTCTACATCTGACACCATTTCTGCTTGTCAAAACTCTGCATTTTTAAAGCCACTGTATTAAAGACCTGGTTAAGTCTTTGGTACTGGGCAGATTTGAATTTGAACACAAGTTCTACTATTTATTGGCTACACATGAACCTGAGAAATTCATTAATCTCTTGGAATTTCAGTTTTTTCATCTGTAAAATGAAGATATTCATACTGACATCAGCGTCTTATTTCTAGGATTAAATAAGAATATAGATGTGATATGCTCATCACACAAATACTTAAAGATCTACAGGGCAGCCAGAGTGGCTCAGGGGTTTAGGACCGCCTTCGGCCTAAGGGGTGATCCTGGAGACCTGGGATCAAGTTCTTTGTCGGGCTCTCTGCATGGAGCCTGCTTCTCCCTCTGCCTGTGTCTCTGCTTCTCTCTCTCTCTCTCTCTCTCTCTCTCTCTGTGTTTGTGTGTCTCATGAATAAATAAATAAAATCTTTAAAGAAAAAAAAAGATCTACAAAGCTGTCCAGCCATCACAAAAGTATAATTTTAGGATGTTTTAATTATCTATTATTCGAAATAACCTCATATCCATCAGCAGTCATGCCCCACTTTGTTCAATCTCCTCTATCCCTAGGCATATACTAATCTATTTTTTTATTTCTATGGATTTGCCTATTCTGGACATTTCATATGAATGAAATCATGCAATATTTGGTCATTCATGATTGGCTTCTTTTATTTATCATAATGTTTTCAAGATTCATTCTTATTGTAGCATATATCAGTATTTTATTCCTTGTTATTGCCAAATAATATGCCATTATATGGATATGCCACTTTTTGTTTATACATTCATTAATCAATGGGCCTTTGGGTTGATTTCCATCTTTGCCTAGCATGAATAATGTTATTATGAATTTTTGTGTATAAGTTTTTTTGTGGACAATACGTTTTCTCCTAGGTAGTTGCCTAGGGGTGGAATTGCTGGTTCATAGGGTATCTTGATGAGAAACATCAAAGTATTTTCCCAAGAGAATGCACCAATGAATTTTTATTTTCCAATGGTAATATTGGTCTTTTATTAGTTTTTATCATTGCCTGAACTGTACCATTTTCCACTGATGACTCTCCATTTTGCTTATAATTTCTTCTCATTTGGCTTTGTGATGATTTAATATTCTGATTCCTCCTATGTCGTTTCTATGACTCTTCCCCTCCCCACATGCAATTTTTTTGTTCCTGATTCTTCTCTCTCTCTCTCTACGTTGGCAATTTTATTCAGTGAAGCATACTTCACTTCCCAGCCTTGTATGGATTCAGATGGGTCAACATGATTTAAAGTCTTTACTGAGATGTGTGTGGTCAGTCACATAAACTCTCTCTTGACCACTCTGTAAAGGCTTCAAATGCAGTGTGTCCACAAGAGGGCTCATCTCTCACTCTGAAAAGCTGATCTTTCCAATTGCTCTTTTTTTAGTGCATCTACTGTCCTCTCAACTCACTTGAAATTTCAGTCATTTTTTTTTCTTTTTTCTCTTACCTGTCCCTTTCTCCCAATTAGTTTGCCAGCTCCTGTCCACTCAATGTGTCTATCATCCTCAGATACAGTGCCTTTTTTTGTGTGTTACCCTCCCATTCTGTTCAAGCACTATGATTGTACATTTTGATTTCTATACATTCTCTTTAGAGTTAAATACATTATTATTTTTTTCCTTTTCATTTTTTTTACATTTTACATTTTTATCCTGCTTACAGTTAAAATCAAATTCCTATGACTCCTCTCTTCAAAATCTTCAGAGGTTCTATATTATCCTCTACTAAAGAATAAATTCCTTAGTGGTATATTCAAGTTTCTGATATACTTTCCTAGTCCTGTCTCCCATTTACTTCTATTTAGAGCATATGTTTAAATCAACCTCAGTCTTCTTTGTTTATTTTTCAGCCTCCAGCTGTGTTCATGCCTCTCCTTGGGATGCCCTGTCACTGAATCTGCATAAGGCAATTCCTCAAGGCCCTAATAAAATGTGTCCTCCTCCACATTGATGCCCATCATCTTCCTAGACTGAATTTACTACTCTTTTCTCTCAACAATGTCATTTTCAATTATGTATTACAGTCACTTGGTGCATATCTAATCTTCCCTCCTTAAATCTATAGTCCTTGAGGGCAGAGGCCATGGCATATTTATCACAATTATAGGAGCTACTATTTCTCAAATACTTACTATGACCTAGGAACTGAACTAAGTATTTGGTATTATAACATCTTCTTTAATTATCAAAACAACCCTCTGAAATAGGTGTATTTTGAATCTTCATTTTATAGATGAGACAATTAACACTTAGAGAAGATAGATAACTTCCCAAAGGCTAAACAGATTCTAAATGGCAAAGCTGGAATTTTATCCTTGATTGACTCTAAACCCTGTGCAAGTAACTATGTCCTTATCACTTTCTCTACAACACCTAATTTAATAAATGCCAATTAAATGAATAAAAAAAAAAAAGGCCAGTGTGTGCTGTTGAAGACATAGGTTTAATTCAAACTGAAGTTGTAACACTGTCTCAGAGTGAATTATTTACTATGCCTGAGCTATTTACTCATTTCTAAGGTATTGGTCAGAGATAATAACCCTTGCCTCACAATGCTCTTGTGAAGATAAAATGAAATGATGCACATGATGGCATATACTAGTATGCTCTCAGTAAATATTAGTTGATGATAATATAAATATAATTTCATTTTTTACTGTCCCTAATTGATAAGGTTGACTGTACTTCGAGACAGTCACATGACAGGAAAGGTATACAACCAAGGTAGCTGTAACAATTTCACAAACTTCATCCCAACAAGGATGTTACACACTTTATTATATACTGATAAAAGTATATACTTAAAATACTTATAATCTTTGATCTAAAATAGAACTAAATAGACTTAAAAAAAACCTCTATGGTACTTCTTAATTAGGTGCTGTTTTTAATTCATTTATCTATCTATCATCTATTTATCATCTACCCATCCATCCATCCATCCACCCAGCCATCCATCTCTTTCTATGTCTCTGTTTCTTTCTTTCACCACAGCATTTCAAATATTTCCAAATGTTGGTATCCATTATAATACTATTCCTTTGAACAAAGACTTTTATTATATTAAAATTTTGAATAGTGATAATAGTATATACACTTTCACTAAATCATCCTACTCTTTACTGTTTTTATTTTCATTTCATTTCATAAATACCCTTTGACATTTTATAAGATCCTTCAATAATCAGTGGTTGAAGACATATTAGCTTTGGAATTTAAGAAACAAGACAGAAGATCAGAGGGGAAGGGAGAGAAAAAGAAAATAAGACAAAAGCAGAGAGGGGGACAAACCAGAAGACTCTTAACTGTACAAAACAAACTGAGGGTTGCTGGAAGGGAAGTGTGTGGGAGGATGGGGTAACTGGGTGATGGGCATTAAGGAAGGTACTTGATATTATGATATACAACTGATGAATCACTGACCTCTACCTCTGAAACTAATAATACATTATATGTTAATTAATTAAATTTAAATTAAAAGAAGAAACATTAGCTTCATTTATTGGATGAATTCTGTATTCTTTTCCCCATTAAAAAACAAAACAAAACAAAAATATGTTTTAGAGACCTGGGGAAAGACAGACAGTTCTCAGAGAGGGTAAGCAGGAGAAAAGGGGGATCAATGTGACATGGAAATACAGAGTTAATTTTCTGGCCACTCTGGACCATTAAAGTATGGGTAAGGTACATCAAGACGTCATAATAAAGATGAACTTACCAATATGTTCCCAAGTCTGTGGTTGGGGAACTGTAGCTGAAGACTTTTCTAATGTAATTCCTCTTCTGCTGACACTCAGGGGAAAAAAGTATATAGTCTTTTAAAATTATAATGGCATATGAAACATGTGTCCTGCTTTGTTTATTTGTTTTGGGTTTTCTCTAATAGGAGGTCTAAAATTCAATCTTCATAACCTGGAGGGATTTCATAAATGCAGGGTGCAATTTGGAAAACTGAATAATTTTTAAAAGCTCTGTGTTTTAAATGCCTTAGAAAAAAAATCCACAGCAAATATCCAAATCATCTCTATTTCAATATTAGTAGCTAAAACATGTAAAGATTACATCTCATATTAATGATATTAATTACCTTAAATGTAATATAATTTCAAGGAAGTCTTTGATTCTACGGTAGGCAACATTTTCTGTGCTTGTAACTGCTCGTAGAAAGAGTACTTCATTGCTATAGAGAAAATAGGTTTTGGAAAAAAAATGCAGTGTTATATACTCTGTCCTTGCTAGTCTTTGTGTCTACTGAAAGATCTTTCTGCTGATTGTGTTGAAGTTAGGGAACAGATGAACAGGGGAACACTAGTAATGTTGCTGGTCTCCATAATTTTCTTGTCTTGATATCATAGAACACTTTCCCGTCCCTGCTCATTAACTTCCTCCAAACTAAACATCCTCATCAGAAAATAAGGAGCTTCAGTAGCACTTGCCAAAATAACATAACCCAGATGCAAAGTCAAGACCCTGGAAGAGGACACTACCAACCCAAACTACTTATCTTTACTTTATAACTTAACCACTATAAAGCTTATTGAAGTATTTTGCAAATTTCCTCTGAAGTTTGAGATGAAATGGGATTTCATTTGTATTTATATTTTTATTAGTTGCAAAAAAGGCAGATGGTGATGTTAGGATAGTAGATGCTCTGCATAGGAGCAACATCTGAACAAATAATAATAACTAGGATTAACCCAATATTTAGTAGCTAACAAAGCACTTTTATAAGCATTACCCATTTGATTTGCACTGTTTTGCCAGGAAGTAGGCTAAGCAGATATTATTCTTCCCATTATGCTGGGCTCAATTGTTGCAGATTTATACATATTCATTTAGTAAGTAAATGAAAGATTTGGAACTTGAAACAAAGTTTTCTGAATATAGATCTTGTTTGTCTCCCATTATTTAACAGTGTATTGAGAGGAATATAAATCTCATGGACAGACAATAATGTAAAAGGAGAACCTCTGTACCTGGTGTAGATTGAGCATTTTTTGTCAAGAAGCACATTCATAACAATGTGTGCATTACTCGGAAAAGTGCATAAGATTGCAAAGAGGTGTCTCCTTCTAAGAAATTTGGAATATTGATGGGTCTTATAAATAATAATTTGAGAAAAATTTGCCTTTGTTTTGAGAGTCATTCTATATTTAGTTTTTTTTTTAAAGATTTTACTTATTTATTCATGAGAGACAGAGAGAGAGAGAGACACAGGCAGAGAGAGAAGCAGGCTCCATGCAAGGAGCCTGACGTGGGACTCAATCCCGGGACTCCAGGATCACCCCCTGGGCCAAAGTCTGGTGCTAAACCACTGAGCCACCCAGGTATCCCCTTATAATTAATTTTTTATGGCTCAAATAGACATGGAGAATTATCAATTTTAATAAATACTTGACTAAAAAACAATAAATAATAAGATTTCTTTAAAGTTCTATTTGATTATATTTGGATACAACTAGAATCATAGTTTTCTCAAGAAAATGGAAATTTAGAAAAGTCAATTCCAGAAAAAATTTTTGCTTGCTATATGCCTTTTTTAAACACTATTTTTATACCTATTTTTTATACAAGGTATAGAGATGAATGACATGCTGATTGCTCTCATGAGGCTTAATCTTAAAGGAGATAAAAGCATGTGATTCATAAATTATGATATGATTTAGATGACATGATAAGGCAATAATAGATGTATGTAGGAAGAAGAGTAACCGTATCCTGAAGTATTGAGAACAGTTATCCAAATGAGGTGACAACTACCTGGATTTTAAAGAGACAATAGTGAATTCATCAGAAGGCCATGGTCATTCCAGCCGAGGAATAATAGAGCCTGGAACAAGTGTTTATTCTTTCCAGAGCTTTATATTACAGCAATAAATAACCCTTACATATTGACAGTGGAAGGATCACGGGGCTTGGCATGAGTACAATGGATTCTAGTTCAAACTCTGCCCTTGACTTTGAGTCACTGGAAAAATAAGTCCATTTCTCTGGACCTCAAAGTAAACTAGATTAAGCCTAGCATTTCTTCCATGTCCGATTGCAATCAACTTTATTGACAAACCATGACACTTAGAAACAAGGTTCTAGAGCAAACTAGAGGTGTGTATAAATTCCAGTTTGACACTTTCTTGTTGACACTTTCTTGACACTTTAATTTAGGGAAATTCCTTAATCTGTCTGAGCCTTTGTGTCCTTATAAGCAAAAATAAAAATATATCAACCTCAGAAGACTAATTGTAAGGATTACATAAGATAATGTGTATAAAATAAAGTAATAAAGATCCTGATTTACATTTATTGGAGCCATTACACTTTCAGCTATAACATTTAAGGGAGAATTGGATACTTGAGGGGCAATTGATGAATAATTAAATAGATAATACTAAAATAAACGTTTATGCTTCATCAAATATGCACTTACTGTTCTACCCAAATCCCAGGTAAAATAGTCTTAACATAATGCTAAGGCTACGGTGGAGCTAATAGTCTCTTGGACCCTGCTGGTGGGGGAACTGTATTAGCACAGGCAAGAGGCAACGTTAAGGTTTTTTGTTTTGTTTTGTTTTGTTTTGTTTTTTAAGGTTATGTGTTTGATCCTCATTGGAGCACTTAAGTCCACACTGCTCCATTTTCAACCATTGGCTGCTGGGTCTTGGCTGTTAGTTGAGTGTTGACATGTAGCTAGATCTGCTCAAAGTTATCTCAAATCAAATACCTCTCTCCTTCCAGGTCATAAGTCACCCGAGTTAGATTTTCCTGGCTAGTGGCCTATAAAATCCTATTTCATTCAAGTCAGAGAATATATCTTTATAAAAGCATAATTGTAGAGTATCATCAAGGTTTAAAAAACAAAGTCTCACTGGAGAAAAGAAACCATGACAAAACTCATGACTTTTGAATTTCAGTCACTTGCATGGATCTGTGAAAATTGCTAAAGACAGGAAAAAAACAACAACAGTGTAAGTATAATTGATAACGTAGAAAAAAATTACTATGCAATTATTGTGTGCCTGGTTTCTCCTGCCCTTGTGGCCCTTATTATGATCACAAAATACCCTTTAGTGATAACCATTAAGAAACTTTGGAAAAAACCAGGACACCTGAGTGGCTCAGTGGTTGAGCATCTGCCTTTGGCTCAAGGTGTGATCCCAGGGTCCTGGAATCAAGTCCCAAATTGGGTTCCTAGCAGGGAGCCTGCTTCTCCCTCTGCCTATGTCTCTGTCTCTCTCTGTGTTTCTCATGAATAAATAAAATCTTTTAAAAAAAATTAAAGAAATGCCAGATTTTTGTTTTAATTTATTAATCAATGGTTTTTACTTATGGGACATGACTTTCAATCTTCACCTGCTAGCTTAATAATATTAAATGGTTTCCATTCTGGACACAGGAAAAGTTTGGAGAATGTGTGCAATAATAGTTTTCTCCTTGGTAGTTTGTAATCTAGGGTGTTGAATTAGGGTTTCATAGGGTTACTTTTTATTATAATTTAAACAACGGTGGGATTTTCTCCATGAAAATTGAAACAATGTGCAAATTTTTCCATTTTGAAACAAACAAGGTTCTAAAAACTAAGAATTTTCAGGTGCCTGAGTGTTTCATTTTCATTGCATGATGTATTTCAGAGATCTCCATTTTGCTTATAATTTCTTCTCATTTGGCTTTGTGATGATTTAATATTCTGATTCCTCCTATGTCGTTTCTATGACTCTTCCCCTCCCCACATGCAATTTTTTTTGTTCCTGATTCTTCTCTCTCTCTCTCTACGTTGGCAATTTTATTCAGTGAAGCATACTTCACTTCCCAGCCTTGTATGGATTCAGATGGGTCAACATGATTTAAAGTCTTTACTGAGATGTGTGTGGTCAGTCACATAAACTCTCTCTTGACCACTCTGTAAAGGCTTCAAATGCAGTGTGTCCACAAGAGGGCTCATCTCTCACTCTGAAAAGCTGATCTTTCCAATTGCTCTTTTTTTAGTGCATCTACTGTCCTCTCAACTCACTTGAAATTTCAGTCATTTTTTTTTTCTTTTTTCTCTTGCCTGTCCCTTTCTCCCAATTAGTTTGCCAGCTCCTGTCCACTCAATGTGTCTATCATCCTCAGATACAGTGCCTTTTTTTGTGTGTTACCCTCCCATTCTGTTCAAGCACTATGATTGTACATTTTGATTTCTATACATTCTCTTTAGAGTTAAATACATTATTATTTTTTTCCTTTTCATTTTTTTTTACATTTTACATTTTTATCCTGCTTACAGTTAAAATCAAATTCCTATGACTCCTCTCTTCAAAATCTTCAGAGGTTCTATATTATCCTCTACTAAAGAATAAATTCCTTAGTGGTATATTCAAGTTTCTGATATACTTTCCTAGTCCTGTCTCCCATTTACTTCTATTTAGAGCATATGTTTAAATCAACCTCAGTCTTCTTTGTTTATTTTTCAGCCTCCAGCTGTGTTCATGCCTCTCCTTGGGATGCCCTGTCACTGAATCTGCATAAGGCAATTCCTCAAGGCCCTAATAAAATGTGTCCTCCTCCACATTGATGCCCATCATCTTCCTAGACTGAATTTACTACTCTTTTCTCTCAACAATGTCATTTTCAATTATGTATTACAGTCACTTGGTGCATATCTAATCTTCCCTCCTTAAATCTATAGTCCTTGAGGGCAGAGGCCATGGCATATTTATCACAATTATAGGAGCTACTATTTCTCAAATACTTACTATGACCTAGGAACTGAACTAAGTATTTGGTATTATAACATCTTCTTTAATTATCAAAACAATCCTCTGAAATAGGCGTATTTTGAATCTTCATTTTATAGATGAGACAATTAACACTTAGAGAAGATAGATAACTTCCCAAAGGCTAAACAGATTCTAAATGGCAAAGCTGGAATTTTATCCTTGATTGACTCTAAACCCTGTGCAAATAACTATGTCCTTATCACTTTCTCTACAACACCTAATTTAATAAATGCCAATTAAATGAATAAAAAAAAAAGGTCAGTGTGTGCTGTTGAAGACATAGGTTTAGTTCAAACTGAAGTTGTAACACTGTCTCAGAGTGAATTATTTACTATGCCTGAGCTGTTTACTCATTTCTAAGGTATTGGTCAGAGATAATAACCCTTGCCTCACAATGCTCTTGTGAAGATAAAATGAAATGATGCACATGATGGCATATACTAGTATGCTCTCAGTAAATATTAGTTGATAATAATATAAATATAATTTCATTTTTTACTGTCCCTAATTGATAAGGTTGACTGTACTTCGAGACAGTCACATGACAGGAAAGGTATACAACCAAGGTAGCTGTAACAATTTCACAAACTTCATCCTAACAAGGATGTTACACACTTTATTATATACTGGTAAAAGTATATACTTAAAATACTTATAATCTTTGATCTAAAATAGAACTAAATAGACTTAAAAAAAACCTCTATGGTACTTCTTAATTAGGTGCTGTTTTTAATTCATTTATCTATCTATCATCTATTTATCATCTACCCATCCATCCATCCATCCACCCAGCCATCCATCTCTTTCTATGTCTCTGTTTCTTTCTTTCTTTCACCACAGCATTTCAAATATTTCCAAATGTTGGTATCCATTATAATACTATTCCTTTGAACAAAGACTTTTATTATATTAAAATTTTGAATAGTAATAATAGTATATACACTTTCACTAAATCATCCTACTCTTTACTGTTTTTATTTTCATTTCATTTCATAAATACCCTTTGACATTTTATAAGATCCTTCAATAATCAGTGGTTGAAGACATATTAGCTTTGGAATTTAAGAAACAAGACAGAAGATCAGAGGGGAAGGGAGAGAAAAAGAAAATAAGACAAAAGCAGAGAGGGGGACAAACCATAAGACTCTTAACTGTACAAAACAAACTGAGGGTTGCTGGAAGGGAAGTGTGTGGGAGGATGGGGTAACTGGGTGATGGGCATTAAGGAAGGTACTTGATATTATGATATACAACTGATGAATCACTGACCTCTACCTCTGAAACTAATAATACATTATATGTTAATTAATTAAATTTAAATTAAAAAAAGAAACATTAGCTTCATTTGTTAGATGAATTCTGTATTCTTTTCCCCATTAAAAAACAAAACAAAACAAAAATATGTTTTAGAGACCTGGGGAAAGACAGACAGTTCTCAGAGAGGGTAAGCAGGAGAAAAGGGGGATCAATGTGACATGGAAATACAGAGTTAATTTTCTGGCCACTGTGGACCATTAAAGTATGGGTAAGGTACATCAAGACGTCATAATAAAGATGAACTTACCAATATGTTCCCAAGTCTGTGGTTGGGGAACTGTAGCTGAAGACTTTTCTAATGTAATTCCTCTTCTGCTGACACTCAGGGGAAAAAAGTATATAGTCTTTTAAAATTATAATGGCATATGAAACATGTGTCCTGCTTTGTTTATTTGTTTTGGGTTTTCTCTAATAGGAGGTCTAAAATTCAATCTTCATAACCTGGAGGGATTTCATAAATGCAGGGTGCAATTTGGAAAACTGAATCATTTTTAAAAGCTCTGTGTTTTAAATGCCTTAGAAAAAAAATCCACAGCAAATATCCAAATCATCTCTATTTCAATATTAGTAGCTAAAACATGTAAAGATTACATCTCATATTAATGATATTAATTACCTTAAATGTAATATAATTTCAAGGAAGTCTTTGATTCTACGGTAGGCAACATTTTCTGTGCTTGTAACTGCTCGTAGAAAGAGTACTTCATTGCTATAGAGAAAATAGGTTTTGGAAAAAAAATGCAGTGTTATATACTCTGTCCTTGCTAGTCTTTGTGTCTACTGAAAGATCTTTCTGCTGATTGTGTTGAAGTTAGGGAACAGATGAACAGGGGAACACTAGTAATGTTGCTGGTCTCCATAATTTTCTTGTCTTGATATCATAGAACACTTTCCCGTCCCTGCTCATTAACTTCCTCCAAACTAAACATCCTCATCAGAAAATAAGGAGCTTCAGTAGCACTTGCCAAAATAACATAACCCAGATGCAAAGTCAAGACCCTGGAAGAGGACACTACCAACCCAAACTACTTATCTTTACTTTATAACTTAACCACTATAAAGCTTATTGAAGTATTTTGCAAATTTCCTCTGAAGTTTAAGATGAAATGGGATTTCATTTGTATTTATATTTTTATTAGTTGCAAAAAAGGCAGATGGTGATGTTAGGATAGTAGATGCTCTGCATAGGAGCAACATCTGAACAAATAATAATAACTAGGATTAACCCAATATTTAGTAGCTAACAAAGCACTTTTATAAGCATTACCCATTTGATTTGCACTGTTTTGCCAGGAAGTAGGCTAAGCAGATATTATTCTTCCCATTTTTCTGGGCTCAATTGTTGCAGATTTATACATATTCATTTAGTAAGTAAATGAAAGATTTGGAACTTGAAACAAAGTTTTCTGAATATAGATCTTGTTTGTCTCCCATTATTTAACAGTGTATTGAGAGGAATATAAATCTCATGGACAGACAATAATGTAAAAGGAGAACCTCTGTACCTGGTGTAGATTGAGCATTTTTTGTCAAGAAGCACATTCATAACAATGTGTGCATTACTCGGAAAAGTGCATAAGATTGCAAAGAGGTGTCTCCTTCTAAGAAATTTGGAATATTGATGGGTCTTATAAATAATAATTTGAGAAAAATTTGCCTTTGTTTTGAGAGTCATTCTATATTTAGTTTTTTTTTTTAAAGATTTTACTTATTTATTCATGAGAGACAGAGAGAGAGAGAGGCAGAGACACAGGCAGAGAGAGAAGCAGGCTCCATGCAAGGAGCCTGACGTGGGACTCAATCCCGGGACTCCAGGATCACCCCCTGGGCCAAAGTCTGGTGCTAAACCACTGAGCCACCCAGGTATCCCCTTATAATTAATTTTTTATGGCTCAAATAGACATGGAGAATTATCAATTTTAATAAATACTTGACTAAAAAACAATAAATAATAAGATTTCTTTAAAGTTCTATTTGATTATATTTGGATACAACTAGAATCATAGTTTTCTCAAGAAAATGGAAATTTAGAAAAGTCAATTCCAGAAAAATTTTTGCTTGCTATATGCCTTTTTTAAACACTATTTTTATACCTATTTTTTATACAAGGTATAGAGATGAATGACATGCTGATTGCTCTCATGAGGCTTAATCTTAAAGGAGATAAAAGCATGTGATTCATAAATTATGATATGATTTAGATGACATGATAAGGCAATAATAGATGTATGTAGGAAGAAGAGTAACCGTATCCTGAAGTATTGAGAACAGTTATCCAAATGAGGTGACAACTACCTGGATTTTAAAGAGACAATAGTGAATTCATCAGAAGGCCATGGTCATTCCAGCCGAGGAATAATAGAGCCTGGAACAAGTGTTTATTCTTTCCAGAGCTTTATATTACAGCAATAAATAACCCTTACATATTGACAGTGGAAGGATCACGGGGCTTGGCATGAGTACAATGGATTCTAGTTCAAACTCTGCCCTTGACTTTGAGTCACTGGAAAAATAAGTCCATTTCTCTGGGCCTCAAAGTAAACTAGATTAAGCCTAGCATTTCTTCCATGTCCGATTGCAATCAACTTTATTGACAAACCATGACACTTAGAAACAAGGTTCTAGAGCAAACTAGAGGTGTGTATAAATTCCAGTTTGACACTTTCTTGACACTTTAATTTAGGGAAATTCCTTAATCTGTCTGAGCCTTTGTGTCCTTATAAGCAAAAATAAAAATATATCAACCTCAGAAGACTAATTGTAAGGATTACATAAGATAATGTGTATAAAATAAAGTAATAAAGATCCTGATTCACATTTATTGGAGCCATTACACTTTCAGCTATAACATTTAAGGGAGAATTGGATACTTGAGGGGCAATTGATGAATAATTAAATAGATAATACTAAAATAAACGTTTATGCTTCATCAAATATGCACTTACTGTTCTACCCAAATCCCAGGTAAAATAGTCTTAACATAATGCTAAGGCTACGGTGGAGCTAGTAGTCTCTTGGACCCTGCTGGTGGGGGAACTGTATTAGCACAGGCAAGAGGCAACGTTAAGGTTTTTTGTTTTGTTTTGTTTTGTTTTTTAAGGTTATGTGTTTGATCCTCATTGGAGCACTTAAGTCCACACTGCTCCATTTTCAACCATTGGCTGCTGGGTCTTGGCTGTTAGTTGAGTGTTGACATGTAGCTAGATCTGCTCAAAGTTATCTCAAATCAAATACCTCTCTCCTTCCAGGTCATAAGTCACCCGAGTTAGATTTTCCTGGCTAGTGGCCTATAAAATCCTATTTCATTCAAGTCAGAGAATATATCTTTATAAAAGCATATTTGTAGAGTATCATCAAGGTTTAAAAAACAAAGTCTCACTGGAGAAAAGAAACCATGACAAAACTCATGACTTTTGAATTTCAGTCACTTGCATGGATCTGTGAAAATTGCTAAAGACAGGAAAAAAACAACAACAGCGTAAGTATAATTGATAACGTAGAAAAAAATTACTATGCAATTATTGTGTGCCTGGTTTCTCCTGCCCTTGTGGCCCTTATTATGATCACAAAATACCCTTTAGTGATAACCATTAAGAAACTTTGGAAAAAACCAGGACACCTGAGTGGCTCAGTGGTTGAGCATCTGCCTTTGGCTCAAGGTGTGATCCCAGGGTCCTGGAATCAAGTCCCAAATTGGGTTCCTAGCAGGGAGCCTGCTTCTCCCTCTGCCTATGTCTCTGTCTCTCTCTGTGTTTCTCATGAATAAATAAAATCTTTTAAAAAAAATCTTAAAGAAAAGAGAGAAACTTTGAAAAAATAAAGGTTTTTACTTATAGGACATGGAAATTAAACAACACACCTGGGTTCACATAGCAAGGTCACAGGAAAAGGGTGAGAGAATGAAAGTGCATAGACCTAGGGTTCTGCTTGATTGGAATCAAGGGTGGGGAACTAGGGTTTCATTAGTTTACTTTTTATTGGTGAATTTAAAACATACGAGTGGGAATTTAAAACACCAGAAAAGAAACAAACAGTGGCCCAAATGGTCCATTATGGAAATCAAACAAGGTCTCTAAAACTAAGAATCCTTAAGGGTGGAGGTGGCCTGGCCTTTCCTTTAATCACGCGGCTGGCAATGTGTTTATTTGAGAGAGGTTTCGTCATTGAGAGAGGTTTCATCAAAGTGGATGCCTGGAAAAATCAAAGCTCAAATCAGCCTCTTGCATTATAAAAAGAAAAACCAACTGTGAGGACTTACATTACAATGATAAAGCCTATGATTATAAAATGTACAGGTGGAGAAACAGATTATCTAGACAGACATAGAACAGTAGGGGTCATAGAAGACTTAAAAATCTTTATATTTTTCATATTTAATGGTAATTTTAATTTTTTCATTCTAACATTTTATAAATTTGACCTTGGAAGAATTCTTTTCAGCTTGTCCATTTAAACATCTCTCTTATTTATCACATTTTAGTCCTATGAAGCTTGATACAGCTTGGCTTTTTTAAAAAATATTTTTTTAGAGTAGTTATAGGTTTACAGTAAAAGGTACAGTGATTTCCCATATGCTTGTATTCCACATATGAATAGATTTTCCTCATATTGACATATCATAATCACTCAAGTCGGTATTATACTCCATCTATTCATCTGTCCTCCACCCTCAAACCCTGGCAACCAATGATCCTTTTGTCTCCATAGTTTTGCCCTTCCCAGATTGTCATATACATAGAGTATATAACTATTTCAGATTGGTCTCTTTCACTTAGTAATATGCAATTTCCTCTATGTCTTTTCATGCTTGATAGTTCACTTATTTTTAGAACTGAATAGTATTTCATTGTCTGGATGTACCATAGTTTATTTATCCATTCATCTCTTAAAGAACATCTTGGCTGCTTCCAAGTCTTTAGCAATTATAAATAAAGCTGCTATAAACAGCTTTGTGTGGGTTTAGTGTGGTTATGATTTCACCTTCTTTGGATACGCACCAAGGAGTGTGATTTCCTAGATCATATGATAATAATATGTTTAATTTTGTAAGAAACTGCCAAACTGTCTTCCATGGTGGCTGCAACAATTTACATTCCTACCAGCAATGAATGAAAGATCCTGTTGCTCCTCATTCCTGTTAGAATTTAGCGCTGTCAGTAGTGTTCTGGATTTTGTCCATTCCAATAAGTGTGTAGTGGTATCTCATTTCTATTTTAATTTGCATTTCCTGATGACATATAATGTGGAGCATCTCTTTATATGCTTATTTTCCATCTGCATATCTAGTTTGGTGAAGTGTCTACTAAGGAGGTTAGCCCATTATGAATTGGGTTGTTGGTTTTCTTATTGTTGGGTTTTATTTTTTTTCTAAAATTTATTTATGATAGTTATATATATATATATATATATATATATATATATATATATATATATATATAGAGAGAGAGAGAGAGAGAGAGAGAGGCAGAGACATAGGCAGAGGGAGAAGCAGGCTCCATGCACCGGGAGCCTGATGTGGGACTCGATCCCGGGTCTCCAGGATCGCACCCTGGGCCAAAGGCAGGCGCCAAACTGCTGCGCCACCCAGGGTTCCTATTGTTGGGTTTTAAATGTTCCTTGTATACTTTAAATAACAGTCCTTGTCAGACATGTCTTTTGCAAATATTTTCTCTGTTACTTTTCTTCTCATTCTTCCAACATTGTCTTTCAGAGAGCAGACATTTTTAATTTTGATGAAGTTATTAGCCATATTTCTTTCATGGATTGTGCTTTAGTTTTGTATGTAAAAGGTTATTGCCATACCCAGGGTAATGTAGATTTTCTCTTGTTATTTTCTAAGAGTTCCATAGTTTTGTGTTTTACATTTAGATTTATAATCCATTTTGAGTTAATTTTTGTGAAACATGTTAAGGGCTATGTGTAGATTAATTTTTAATTTTTTTTTGCATATGGATGTCTAGTATTTCTGGAACTACTTGTTAAAAAGATCATCCTTGCTCTATTGTATTGCCTTTGATTCTTTGTCAATGATCAGCTGACTATACTTGTGTGGGTCTATTTCTGGGATTTCTGTTCTGTTTCATTGATTTGTCTATTCTTTCACTAATGTCATACTGTCTTGATTACTTGATTTCTAGCCATAAAGTAAGTCTTGAAGTCAAGTAGCATTAGTTTTTCAACTTTCTTCCCCTTCTTCATTATAGTATTGTTTATTCAGAATTTTTTGTCTCTTCATACAAATATCAGAATCAGTTTTTCAAAATCTACAAAATAACCTGTTAGGATTTAGATTGGGATTACACTGAAACTATAGGCGCAATTGGTTCAATTGGGGAAGAGATGACATCTTAATAATATTGAGTCTTCTTATTTATGAATGTGGAATATCTCCATTTGTTTAGTTCTCCTTTGGTTTCATTCATCAGAGGTTTGCAGTTTTCCTTGTGTGGATGTTATAAATATTTTGTTAGATCTCTAAGTATTTATTTTTGTTGCTAATATAAATGGCACTGTGTTTCTAATTTCAATTTTCACTTGTTCTTTGTTTGTATATAGGAAATCAATTGAATTTTGTATATTAAGCCTGTATCCTGAAACGTTGGTATAACTGCTTATTAGTTCCAGCAGTTTTATTATTGTTCTTGATTCTTTTGGATTTTCTACATAAACAATCATGTCATCTGCAAACAAAGATAGTTTTACTTCTTCCCAACCAATCTGTATAACTTTATACCTTTTCTTATTTTATTAGCTACAACTTCCAGTATGATGATGAAAAGGAGTAGTAAAAGGGGATATCTTTGCCTTGTACCTGATTTTAGTGGAAAAGCTTTAAGTTTTACACTATTAATATGATGTTAGCTATAGGTTTTTTGTTTGTTTGTTTTGGTAGATATTTTTTATTAAATTAAGAAAGTTTTCCTCTACTCCTACTTTATTGAGAGTTTTTATCATGAATAGGTGTTGAATTTTGTCAATCCTATTTTTTTCACCTTTGTTATGATCATGTGATTTTTCTCTTTTAGCATGCTGATGTGATGGAGTATGTTAATTGATTTTCAAATGTTGAACCAGTTGCACATCTGGGATAAATCTGACTTGACTATGGCATATAATTCTTTTTATACATTGTTCAATTCAATTTGCAGTCATTGTATTGAGGATTTTTGCATCTATGTTTATGAAACTTATTGGTCTATGAATTACTTCTTTTACTATTTTTGCCTTGTTATGGTATTAGGGTAATGCTGGCCTCATAGAACAAGTTAGAAAGCATTCCCTCTGCTTCTGTCCTTTGAAAAAGATTATAGAGAATTGATATAATTTCTTTGTAAATATTTTATAGAATTTATCAGGGAACCCATCTGGGCCTGGTGCTTTCTGCTTTGAGGAATTATTAATCATTGGTTCAATTTCTTTAATACACATTGACCTATTTAAGTTGTCTATTTATTCTTGTATGACTTTTTCCCAGCTTGTGTCTTTCAAGGAATTGATTCCTTGGATGTAGAATTCTTGCCTTGTTCCTGATCTTAATAGGAAAGCTTCTAATTTCTCAACATTAAGTATGATACTAGCTATAGATGTCTTCATATTTTAACTTGATAGGAATTCTTGAGTTTATGACATTAATAGCAGCAGGCTTCCTTTGGAAAAACAGATTCTAGATCTGTCATTAAATAGCTAAATGACACTATGCAAGTTATTGAGGCTTTTTGAGTGTCAATTTCTTCCTTAGTTAAATGGAGAAGTAAAATTCCTGCTTTACATAGAGATTATAAACATAAAATGAGACAACTATATGAGGATTTGCAACACACATTGCTAACATATATTAAGAACTTAACAAATGAAAGTCAGATAATGGAATATAAAAAAACAAATAATGGAATATGTACAAAAATAAGAATGTCAAATATTTTCCTCTATCAGAGAAACACATATGAAATAAAACTTTACTAGTTCGTGATGATTCCAATATTACAAATGTATTTGTTTGCTTACCTGATAAAAATTGGATCCAAATAAGAATCTCTTTCTACAATCTTTTGGAGGAAAGGGTAATAATATCAAAATGCAACCCTCTATTATTGCTCTTTTGCATTTTCCCTCCTTCTACTAGATTAATGTACTACACATTACTGTTCCAAGGATAATGAATTGCGTGCATCTTCAAAGGTTTTTTGAGAAAATGGAATGGGTGAATAAATGAGAAAAGATAACTATCAGCTAATCTCCCACCTATAAAGCAGAATTTTACATATTCTAGCACATAGGAAAACAGAAAAGATCATGTGCCCAGTAATGTATTCAATATCAGAGGGACAGCTCATGATTTACCTTTTAAAAAACAGACAAAGCAGACTTGAGCAATTCTCTACATTGGTGTAGTCATAATTTAGAAATGGGTAACACAGAGGGTGTCAAAAAATATCTATATTTTTATTAAATTGGTGTAGATTTCACTAACCAGAGTCAGTATATACTTGAGTCTATGTATTCCACATGGTTCAAAACAGACCTTTGCAGTGTTGTTAGGGCTCATGTTGATGAAAAATATTCTCAGAAGAAACAGAAACATAAAGAAAGAACCAACTCTACCTTTGCTTTCTGTCTTTGAACAATGTAACTAAAAATAGTCAAACTGGTATGAATCATATTTCCCAAAGCTGTGGCTTATATCAGCAATTTAAAAATTCTTTCTTTCTTTTTTTTTTTTTTGCAATTAATCAAATACCTGAGAGATAAAAGTTTTATCTCTTGGGTTGGAAGAGAAACTCTAAAAGGAGGTACCAAAATAGTTGTAAACCTCTATGCTGGGGAATTGTAGTTAGTAGTGTCAATCTTAATTCTGGTAGCAAGAGTTATTTCTTAGCATACGTGATGGCCTGTGATGATATAATGAAAGATACGGAGTAAAACAGAAACACCATATTTAAGATAATTGTATTTTAATGAGTTCTAATCAACTCTGCCTATTGCTCCTGTCCTCTGATTAAAAATCATTGATTTAGAGACTACTAATTTAAAATGGAATCTGACTACAAGCCTCTGGTGAATCTTCTCCAATTTCCTACTTAATACTTGTAAAGACGATAGACAAAACCGCAGAAGAATACAAAGTTAAAACTGACAGGTAACCTATTAGAATCTGTAAGGAATTAACTGAGAGTGAAATAAACAAAGATAATGAAAATATTTATGCAAAAGAAAGAGCATTAAAAAACTTTTTTATAAAAACACTTCCCCATCTGTGTATTCCTCCTCTCTCCCTGTCAAACACACTTAAGCACTCAAGGTCTATTCCTACTAGAAAATGGCCTCTCTGCAATACGGGTGCTACATTTCCAGCACCGAGGTTATTTTTGTCCCATATTCTTTAAATAAATATATTTATTTGCGCACCTGGAAAATAACTTGCATTTAGAATGTAAATAAAGGCCGATAGCAACTGAGAAGATATAGTTTCCACAAGTAAATTCCCTAATGCACTCTACTAATGGTGTATTTAGGATTTTAGCTTTACATATGTATACTATCCCAGCTTAATATAATGAGAATCAAGAAATAAGAATATGAAGAGGAAGTCAGTTGAGGGTTTTGCCTTTCATTCTGCCTTCCAGCTGAGTAAGCATGTGGCAAGAGAACAAAGAGAAAGACAATCAACAAGTCCTATCTTTTCTAGGTAAATAAGCAAGGTAAAAAAAAAAAATCACATTAAAAAATTTTATTTAAATTTATTTTTTAGATTGAGCCATGGTTAATGTGACCATTGTAGTTTTCCTTGGAAAGTCCCACTTTACCACTGTTGTTATAATGTCTTCTCTGGTTTACTATTTGTCCTATACTTTTTCATTTTTAATGAAATATTCCTATCAATAATAGTAAACTTGTGAATTGTACTTTTTTTTTAAATCATAGTCTTGTCTATGATGTAAGAGAATATACAGTGAAGAGAGTTTTCAGTTTAACATATAAATGAACATAAAACGTCATCAGCAATGATACTTTTCTCTTTACCTACTCCAGATCCAATGGAACTAACATCTTTTCAAAGAGTATGCAGAGAATTTACTGATAAAATGAATGAGCTTGGCTTGAGGGAGCTAGGGACAACTATTTCTGGTCTGGGAGGTGGTAGGAAAATTCAAGATGCCCTTTGGCTAATCAGTGTATTAGCCAGTTGGGTCATGGTAAATATTCTTTGCTTTTTTAAGGGATTCTTTGCTAACCTTTTTTTTTTTTTTTTTCTAATGGCTCAGCATTTATTCAGTACTATATCTGCTTCTAAAAATTTATGTAATTTTTTGTTATTTGGTATAATGTTTTATATATGTCAATTAGTTCATTTTTAACTTTATTGTTTGGATTTCAATATACTTATTGCTTACTGGTGTTTTTTTGTGTGTGTGTCTTTTCTATTATTATTAAGAGAGTTCTGCTACTATGATTGTGGATTTTTCTCTTTTCCATTTATTTCAATCAACTTTTGCTTTATGTATTTTGAAGCTAAGTTATTTGGTGCGTAGAAATTTAGATTGTGATATCTTTTGGTAGTTTGATCTTTTTATCATTATAAAATATTCTTCTTTCTTTGAATTACTCTTTTTTCCTTAAAGTCTACATTGTCTGATATTTGTACAGGTATATCAACTCTGTTTTTATTTATATACATATATATCAACATGTTAATATATAACAATATATAATATATACAAATTATGTATATGTTTCTATATACTATATATAATAGAAATGATATACATCCATTTATTTTCATTTTTGTTTTTGAAGTTAAGAAATATTCTCTTTTAATGAGAATGTAATTACTTGTGTTGATTTTAGTTTTTTTATCTGTTTTGTTAATCTCTTTCACATGGAGCATTCATTTACATTTAGCACAATTATTGATATAGTTGGATTTTATCTTCCATTTACTTTTTATTTTCTATTTTACCCTTCTACTTAACATTATGTTTATTTTCTAATGTCGTGGGGTTTTTCGGGGGCGATTAAGCAAGTTTTTTTAATGTTCTATTTCCTTTTATTTTTATTTTTTTATTTTTTATTTTTTATTTTTTATTTTTTTTATTTTTTATTTTTTTTATTTATTTATGATAGTCACACAGAGAGAGAGAGAGAGGCAGAGACACAGTCAGAGGGAGAAGCAGGCTCCATGCACCGGGAGCCCGATGTGGGATTCGATCCTGGGTCTCCAGGATCGTGCCCTGGGCCAAAGGCAGGCGCCAAACCGCTGCGCCACCCAGGGATCCCTATTTTTTTATTTTTTAAATATTTCATTTATTTATTCATGAGAGACACAGAAAGAAAGAGGCAGAGACATAGGCAGAGGGAGAAGCAAGCTCCCCATGGGAAGCTCAATGTAGGACTTGAACCTGGACCCCAGTATCACACCCTGAGCTGAAAGCAGACACTCAACCTTTGAGCCATCCAGGCACCCCCAATTTCTTTTTATTAATGTGTCATTATTTCCTTAATCTTTCAATTGCTGTCTTGAACATAACAACATGTTTTATGGCTTATTATCCAATGCAAGTTCTTACATTTCTTAACATTTCTCTGAAAATGCTAAGATGCATAGAATACTTTAACTGCATTTATGTATATGTTACTAATGCCACCCATTTTAATTAGATGTACTTCAAACTCAAAAGGCATTATTCTATTACTTTTGTGAATCTGATATTTATTTACATTCATTCTTTCCAGGAGTTTTTACTCACTCCTAAATATACAAGATAAAGAATAATATAAATGAATATTTATAAACTCACTTCTCAGAAATAATTACATTAATATTTGTCATATCTATTTGCAAATATGTATGTGTATGTGTATATATGTTGAACCATTTCAAAGAAGTTACAGACATTACCACCTAGAACATCTGCGTGCATAATTTGAAGAAAATCACTATTTTGTACATTACTATAATACAATGATCTCCTCCTAAAATCAGTAATATTTTCATAATGCTCTTATACCTGATTCATCTTCAAAGTTCTCTAGTTGTTCCACAAATAACTTCTATAGTTATATTTTTCAAACCAAATCTAGAATTTATAAATTACAGTTGATTTTATGACTTTGTATTCTAAAATAGTTCTTATTCTAATTCAATGGAATTTATTTTGAAGCAATGGGATCTGTTGCATTGTAGAATGGCCTATATTCTGCATCAATCTAATTGTGGCATTATTAATCTTATTTTTTCTTTCCCATATATTTCCAGATAAACTGGAAGTTAGGTCCAAAGTCTTGATTAGATTCAGGCTCAAAATTTTTTTGTAAGAATTATTCTTAGATAGTGTTATGTTCCTTATATTGCATCTCATCAAGAAGCATATAATTCCATGCTGCCATACATTCAGTTAAACTAAGTTAGATTGCTTAAATATAGTGGTGATCTTTAAAAAAGGTATTGTGCCTAAGATTCTTTAATCATATTATCTTAATTGAAAACAATCAAGACTTCGCTCAAAAATATGTTCTATTGTGTTTTTTCCTGTTACTATTCTTTGATACACTCTTTTCTTTAGAAATGATAGCATGTGCGTTAGATCTCTGTTATCTTCCCCACCTAGCATTTTCATTTTTATATATTTTCATTTCATCTATTACTTTGCATCCTGACACCATTGCTTATGTTTATCTTATGTAGAACTGATCTCTTTTCTTCAGTATCCCTTCTGCACTTAACTGTTCCTATTGTCATTTTAAGTTCTGCTTTACAATTATCAATTACTCACTCCATGTTGTGTGCAGAGATCACTTAAAAATAAAATCTTTAAAAACAAAAATAAAATTATCAATTACTCTCTTAGTCTGTTTGGGCTGCTATAGCAAAATACCATAGTGGCATATGAACAACGAACATTTATTTTTCACGGTACTGGAGGATGAAAGCCCAAGGTCAAGTGAGCATCCTCTTCTGAGTTGCGGACTTCTCATTGTATCCTTCCATAACCAAAGGGGCTACGGAAACTCTCTGAAGACTCCTTTATAAGGCAGTAATCCTATTCATGAGTTTTCCACCCTCATGACTTAAGCATGTCACAAAGGTCCCACCTCTTAATACCTTTGGGCTGGGGGTGGGGTGGGTGTTAGGATTTCAGCATATAAATTTGGAGGGAGGGGCCCAAACATTCAGATCATGGTGATTACTTTCATTTTTTCCTTATTTTTACTGATCCCTTCCTTCAGTTTTCCTTAGAGTTTCATATTTATTTCTATGTCTTTTAAGTAATGTCCAAGGATTCTTGAATTTTGCTTATACCACAGAGAGGATTGTCTTTTCTTCATCATTTTTTTTTTTGCATTAATCCTTTTTCCAAGAATGTTCTTATTTATTTTTAAAGAGCTACATTATAACTTTGGCTTTTTTTTAAAGAATATGTCTTTTTTAGTCTCCTATTGCTATTGTAACAAATTACCACAAATTAGTAGCTTAAAACAACACAAATTTGTTATCTTACAGTTCTGAAATTCAGAACTGATCCTTGCCTTTTCCAATTTCTAGAGGCTCTTTGCATTCCTTGGCTGGTGACCCTCTCTGTGTACCATTTTAACCTTTTGCTTTCATTATCATATTTATTACTCTAATTTAACTGATGGTCTTGCCTCCCACTTAAAAAGACCCTTGTGATTACATTGGGCTCACTTGGATAATTCAGGATAGTTTCTCCATCTGAATATTCTTAATTAAATCACACCTGAAAGTTCTCTTTTACCATATAAGAAAACATATTTAAAAATTCTGAGAATTAGGATGTGGACATCTTGGTGGGGGTGCATTCTTCAGCCTACCACAGGTTCCATATTGGTTTTGTGTTTTTTTCCTTCATATTTAGATAGGATGAGATTTCTCTTCTGGAAGTATGTTCTAAAAAAGCCTTCTTACTTGAATGCATTTAGAATACTTTTTTTTTCATATTTTAAGTTGAAGGGCTGGTTGATACATATTTATATCACCAGCTCTTTGATCTCAACATTCTGAGAAGAATAATGAGGGACCTCTGGTGTAGTTATAGCATAGGTAACTTAGTCTCCATGCCATTTTATTGCATAAATCTACCACCACAACAAGGTTTCTGGTGCTAATTTTCTGTTTCTCTCCGGTTTCGACATTTTCTGTTCTCTCCAGTTTCCACATAGGAGAGCTTGCCCACCTTTTTTCCTTGCACTGCTATAAAAAGGGAAGGTCCATACCTCTTCAGGTGTTGAAGATCATAATTATGATGGTCATGATGATAATTATGATCGTAATGCTAATAGTAATAGTGGCTGCCACATATTGAGTGCTGATTTTAAACTAATTACCATGATTAAAGCTTTGCACATAATATTTTATCTCCCACCTTCCACAAACCTATGAGAAAAGTATCATTGTTTTACATTTGAGGAAATGAAAGTCACAAAAAGAGTAATTAACAAACTGGGGTCACATGGAGAGGAAATAGTAGAGCTAGGACAGAGGCTTCATTTTCAGTTTGCTGTAGCAAAACTCTCTCTAGCGTTTTCTAGCAAGGTTGGTTCAGAATGCTTTGCTATGCATCAATATCTTACCTCTGCAAACTGGCTTTGTTAGCAGTTTTCTTGCATATCTTTGTTAGTACATTTGGAATTATATTGTGTTCCAGAGGAGTGGGGTTATGAGTTGGTTCTTACTGTTACTACTCAATATATTCCAATTTGTTCTGTTTTTAGAAGATTGTGACTTCATGTTTTATGTGATATGGACAGCATTATATTTTAGTTTCCAGATATGGGACATATTTTCTCCCAACTTCATGTGCTTCTGGTCATTTCAGTAAATTTTAAGTAAAAAGTGGCTTAGATGTTTTAATTCAAGAATCCATCATTCTAGGAATACCCTAATCTCTCATTTGAAAAATTATTTTTAGATGATTAATGAGCTGTTCACCATGTCCATCACTTATTTCAAACTCTCAGTTTATGATGACTCATTGTTTGGAATCATTGTGGATCTTTTCTGTCATAATTTACTTCATTATCTTGCGGTTCTCAGATGGATTCATTTTATCTTAAATTGGGTTAGTAAGTACCCAGTTTTGATTTTATTTGATACATTTTTTTTTAATCAAATAAGTGACACTTTCTTTGTTAGGCCTCTAAATGTGAGCTTCTCAATTATCTCCATGATAATTTTAAAAAGGCAAGTAGGCTTTCTACTTACACTTCAGCATTTAAGGAAGATCAAAGGTATCTCTCTGTGTTATTTTGAAAGGTACTTGGGAGACCTGCACTTTAGCTGCAGCTCTGTCATTATCTGGTTATGTGGTATTAACTTCTCTTTGTTTTATTTATAAAATGAAGTTGTTGAAACAGCCTTTTCCCTCTTTAAAACTGCCCAATTTTTAGTAGCAAGAGATTAAATATAGTACATTTTGCCTCCAGCAAACAAATAGGTTGAACACAGTCTTATTAGGACACCCACAGTAATAATGCAAAAACTAATCTTACTATTTAAGAAGGTAACTTTATAACCCAACATTTCACTTGAATGTCATAGAATTTGGTCATAGGGAAAACGTCTGTCCGAAAGCCCATGACCTTTCAAGGATAAGGGAGGAAAAAAGTGGCATTCAGACAAACAAAATTCATTAGCACTTCACAAGTTCTCATTAATACAGGTTTTCATTTTCCCTAAGAGCCCTTAAAATCTTTGCAGCAGAAGATATTTGATTAGTCATAAAAGCATTTCACAGCACACAGAGCTAATATAAGGGGACAGAGAGTCTAGGTGGAATTAAACCTAGGTCGGAAAGCTGAAATTTGTCGTCAGCTGCTCTTGAAGCTTAACACATTATAAATTTATGCACTGCATATGGCAAGTGATGGTGAATTGGAGACTCTAGCAAGCCAGATTTTCTGTATAGAAGCATATTTTTCCTTGCAGAAGAGAGGAAAATGTAAAGGAATAGCATTGAAGAGAGGTCTCTTGGTGAGAAAAAAAAAGTATACTTATTTTAAATATTTTTGTGATGTAAACAACATGCATTAAGGTATACAATGTCTCTCTTTAGTTATTACAGTTTTCTTTGTATCAAATTCCTGAAATATTGTAAGGGCCAATATGGTAATTTCAGGAGTCAGATTAAAAAGGTTTGCTCGAATATATTCAAATCTCTGCCAAATCTAAGAGTATATAAGGCCTGAATCTGGAAATCATAAAAGTTGTGCATTAATTTAGAAAAAGATATATAAAGGAGCAAAAAAAAATTCATAGGCTGGAAATAACATTCAGGTAAAGAAAAAGATATTTGTCATTAGTGCCTTGTGTTAATGAAAATGGGTAGTTGAGAGCTCCTGGGTGCATTTGATACCTTCAGGTCTTGCTGAGAATGCAGCTGCTGGCTCTATATATAGACTTAATTCTGATGCTGAGGGAATAAAAGCATACATACCATAGTAATGAGATTACTGGGACAGCTCCCAAATCGAGACAGCTGAGCCAAATCAATAAATGCATTTTTCTTCCCCTTAAAATTGCCGAGCTCATTAGAAAGGCCAATATACTTCATGGTTAGACCTCTGGAACTCAGAGACTGTGTGTCCAGCTCCCTCTAGCATTTTGCAGATTAAAAATTTAAATGCAAGGATGATTCCAAAATATGACCACACCATCAAAATTACAATTTCCCTGGGATAAGCATTCCTATTTCCCTTTTTAAAATATCCTTATGCATTTTGGGTATGTGGATTGTACGTAGACTAGTATGCTGTGACAGGGGACCATATGGTACAATGGAACGTGTAGAGAATTTTAAGTCATATATAATGAAATTAGAATCCAAGCCACTCTGTACATTAGCTATGTGGCCGTCCTATACTACAGATTAAAATAAACTCTTTCCCCTCTGTGTAAAATTACAAATTTGAAGATGACAAAGATCTAGAAGTAATTTTAAGGTAATCATTTATGATATGAATAGATATTCAGCTACATGATAAGCCTTACAACAATGAAAATAAAGTATTTAATAGTAGAGGATTGCTTAAATAACATGCATTATATTTATACGAGGCATTACTATGCATGCTGTTAAATAATAATTTGAAAGAATATTTTGTGTAATGGAAAGAGACTCATGATATATTATTAAGTTCAAAAACAGAATTAACTTAATGGGTATGGTTTGTGTGGTATGATACCATTGTGTGTATGATTACTTATATACACACACTCACTATTTATACAAACGTATACATACATATCTGAAAAGGATTTCTACTTAATTGTGGACAGCAGTAAATAGTGCGATTATGGATGAGTCTTTTTTCTCCTTGTTACTTCTCTGTATTACTAAGATCTCTATAATAAAGCATTGGTTTTTATAAAGAATAAAATCAAATGATATTTCATAAAATAACAAAAAGCTGAGACTGTTCACTTGAGCAAAGACATATCATAGCACATGTGTTGGTAAGCATCATAAGCTACTAACACAGAAAGTCAGCCTGTGAGAAATGCCAAAGTATATATGACAAAGCTCAGAATGAGCAGGATACAATGAGGAGACAACAGTCTGAAATGCGATCTAATTAAAGAGACACACAGTGAGTTGTCCAACCTATTCAGACTCTTTCAAGGGATTGTCAAATCATAAGAGAGAGATAGGTAATTCTGTAATAAGAGGCAAATGTGGCACTTTTGTCTGGGGCAGTATTTCAGTATCACACCAATATCTTCTATGGAGAAGCAGTAGAGTAAAATGGCTAGTACAAGGTCTGTGTGCAAGTCTTTGCTTTACTATTTATTGACATTGTGACTTGATCTGTTAGAGGGGAATATTAAGAATGATCATTAACTCAATCCCGGTTAGCACTTTTTAAGGTTTTACCATGTTCTAAGCTTTGTTTACAATGTCCCTTCAGAACTTAAGACTTGTTTGTAAAGCATTTAGCATAGTGACCAAGCATAGTGTATGTGCTCAATAAATGCTAGCTAGCAAAATAGCTACACACATAGAAATGGTAATTATTTATTTAACAAACTATCATTTGTGTCTACAACCCACAAAACTCTATGTTATAAAAGAGGGAGGGATAATAAGATGAATGAGATACTTTCTCTGCTCCCAAGGAATCTACAATTTGGGGAGGAAGAAGACATAAGAAGAAGTGCTAAATAAGGTCTCAATATGAAAGTGGCCAACCTCACGGTGTCAAATTGAACCCAGCGTGTTTATTTGAGAATTCTATCCCAGGAAGTTGTTAATAATGTCATTCTCCCTGAGATCTGGGGACAGGTGCCTACATAGACTGGGAGGGATCACTTTCCAGCTCTATTTTCATGTAGGAAAAAAATATAGCAAACATTTAACTTCTACTTTGAAGTTTATCAAAGAGTTGACATACCTCATTTGACTCAGCTGGGTCTGGAAGTAAAAAAATACTAGTATCCACTGATACGATAAAAAAGTTTTTCTATTGTTTTGATTCTCCTTAAAAGATGTAATGTCTCAGATCACACAGCTTAAAAAAGCGCTCTTTTTCCAAACATATAAAAAAAGGGGGCGGGGGTCTATAAATACATGACCTCTGAAGTTTTAAAAATCACATTACCTTGTGTTTGCATTTTTTTCTTATGCTTTTCAAAGTATACTTCCGATATTTGGGTCTTTCAACAGTCCTGTGAGGAAGCAAAAGCAGTGTTAATCTCATTTTGTTGATAATGAAAATGTGATATCCAACGGTCAAATGACTTTCACAGACATATGTGATAGAACTGGGCTCGGGATCTAGACCTCTTGATTCTCAGCCTTAAATTATTTTATCTCAACCATACTCAAAATATGTCTTCAGACATTTTATAAGAATGATTTATATAATTTATGTATTTGAAAATATAGCATTAAAATAAGGCCTTTGATTTTCAGGCTGACAAGAGGTTTTGTGCAAAAGCCATTCCAATATTCCCCAAGCCTGCATTACAGTCCACTCCTGACATTTATTGTCTGGACTGCATATACTACTAGGCCATTCATCTCCTGAAGCATTATGCAAAGCACAGAGGAGAATTTGAACAATCCATAATCTCGCGGGATCAAAGATTCAGAACCAGAAGCTCATAAGAGCTCTGGTTCCAATAATACACTAGAGCCCTCTGCTAGCACAGTGGAGAAAAATGACACTGTAATTTGGTATTTAGTGAAATATCCTTTCTTATTTAACATTTATGAATAGGGCTTATGAATTAAAACTAAAGTTGCTTCTCAAAACAAAGGGTGTAAAGCACATATTAAAAGACCTGTGTAGTTAATAATGAATCAAACTAAGGGCCTGTCCAAAATAATAATAATAATAAAGTTTTTTAAAAAAAATAAATAAAAATAAAAGGGCCTGTCCAAGTGAGGGACTCTGAAGCTTAAATCCATTAGATTCATGGTAATCCTACCTCAGAGTAGATGATATGGAAATACAGATTTATGAAACTTAAGTTATAAAGAGGTTGCTGTTATCATTAAAATATTTGCTTTCTGAAAAAAAATAAAAAAAATAATGAATCAAACTATGGAACATTCAGCATCTCTATCTGGATACAGAGAGACTAAAGTATTATTTCTCAGATATTTGCCACATGGGGGAAGATACAGTTTCCAGTTGAAGGATTTAATATATCCATACAATTAAAAAGCAGAATAATAAACTTTTCCATTCCCAAAACTTCAACTACTTCAGGAAAGTTGAATAATTTATTCCAGAGGAAGACTGTTAATAACCCAAGAAACCTCATATAATCTAATGTTAATTTTTTATTGTTTAATATAACCATGCTATCACTTTATTAAATTTGAAATTAGACTCTCTCCCTTTTCCTCTCTTTCCACCCCCATATTAAGAAAGAGTAAAGAACATGCATTGTGTACTTGCCTTCATGCCAGGCATTTTATATAGATGGCTTTAATTAATTTCCACTTTGGCCCTGTAAGCAGATAACTTGTTGCCCTTCGAAAATGAGGAAACTAGAAACATAAGACTGTAAACTGGCTCAGAGTGGCAGAGGTTGGATTTGAGCTCATCTGTCTGACTTTAAAGGTTCTTCTTCCCACTATACTGTTGGTATTTTGTTGTTGATGTCTATAAGACATAAAAAAAAAAAAACAAACGTAGTTGTAACAGCATAATCAGCTTTACCACTGTTCTGGTACCAAGCAAGGAGCAGAATGCAGTAGGAAAAAAAAAAAAAAAAGCCTGCAGAGAAATCCAGAGAGAAATTTAAAGTCTCAGCATGGCTTCTCAGAGGCTTGCTGTTTGGAGCAAGTCGTTTTGTCTTATTTTTATGCTTCAGTTCCCTTTTATTTAAAATTGGGCAGAAAGTTAGAAGATTCATTAGGTCTCATTTTAATTATGACACTCTTCTAGTATTCCTCTTAAAGAAACACTGAGCATTTTTTTCATACAAAAAAATCTTTTAGAGCACAAAGCAGGCGTCCCTAACTTCAGAATAGTAGAAGAATTGAAAAAACGTTGGCTGCCCTTTCAAGATAAAGGACTGATTGCATTTTGTATCAAATTATGTTAGAACAGCATTTTATCATTGGCATCCTGCTTTGATGGATACGAGGCAGCTGTCAGCATGAGCAAGTGGTGTTTTCCCTTGACTGTAGACCACATGAGTGTATAATTTAAAACATTCAAAGGGGAAGGGATTGTGGTTTTCACTATGGATGGTCAAAAGGTCAGGATGGTGATGGCGCTGTGCCTTCTGAGGATTATCACCATGGTTACCTGGGCTTCACAGGACACATTTAATGGAGAGCCAAGTGCCTCCTGGTGTGGAGCAGCTGGGATGTCCTGACAAGGGCATGACCCAAGGCTGGAAACCGAGCCTAAAATGATCAGCCAGTTTTGAAATAAGGGGTTGCCTGTAAAGCAGAGTCAAATGCTGTCTCTTAGAATTCTACAAGGATCAATTAATCAAAGAAGCAGGACAGGTCGCCCAGGGTAAGATCAGCAACCAGAGATTCTGCTGCAGGTCATTAATACTAAATGTAATAAAAAACTGTGCTCTGGAAAATATTTTTTATCTGTGTCAGAGGAATTATATTTTCTTCCACTCATTGAATCATGGATTCTCACCAAGTACAATGTAATCGCCTTTGTGTATCCTGATACAATGCCGGTCAGAAAATTCAAAGACGTTCTTAAGTTTTAATCCATTGTATATGAAATTAAATTTATGCACTTTTAACTGTACATGGCAGTGTGTTGTGTGCTTTTTATTAATTTTTGTCTTCATAACAAGCTTACTAGCTATGTATTGTTATTTTCTCTATTTTACTGATGAGAAAATTGAGCTACAAGGTTTAAGAGACATGCACAAGTAGTTATAGGCAGTAAGAGGGTGGAACCAGTATTTCTACCCACATCTACCTGACTCCCTGGCACACACTCTTTTCGGTGTCCTATCAATGACCAAATACTATTACTTCCATGTACTTACTATTTTTTGGTTCAACATTTCTCCATTTTCCCATGGCCTTTGCTTTAGGATAGAACTTCATCAACCCACATTATTGCAAAAAATCTACTAGAGGTGTATATACTCACAGATTACCCTGCCATTAGAGTGCTCATTGTAAATGCATAAAATTATTCCATGTAGGACTACTACAGATACTATAAAGGCCAAATTTCTTAGCCCACCAACAGTATTCTTTACAATCTAACTACAGCTTGTCTTTGTGGCCTCTTAGCAACATTTCCTGCCACTTTTTCTAAGAACATGCCTCATGTTCATTAACATCTACCTTGTTCCTGAACATAGCAGACACATTGACTGTTTCATGTGTTTGGGAGTCTATGCTTAAGGGATTATGAAATGGTAAGCAATCCCAGGGTACCCTACCTTGTTGGAGGCAGGAAAAAAGGGCAACATTTATAGTGGAATATAGGGGAAAAAAAAACAAAAATGGAAAATTGGAAGTCTTTGTTGTATTTGTTCATGTGCCCAAAACTAAAGGAAAGCTTTTGGGTTATTATCATTGCCTGCCAAAGGTCAGGGCTGGCTATAAACTCCACCCCTTGTAGCACTAGCAATCACTGCCTGCCCATTAGTCAGGAGCCAAGGCAGGCACTTCCTCACATTGGAAGGATGCTCTCTGGTAAACCATATGTCTATGCAGAAGCATTCAAGAATCAGTGGCTAAAAAAAAAAAAAAAAAAAAAAAAAGAATCAATAGCTTAAATGCATATAGCTACATACATATGTTTATAAAACATCACTAATCCATTTCTATTTTCAAATAAATGAAAAGTTTTATCACAAAACCTAGTCAAATTCAAAAGTAAGTTGGAAGCCAAAATGTTTACATTTATTTCTAGGAATTTTGTTTCTCAAGTTGTATAATTCTAACAGGAAAACACAACCTTTGAGTATTACTCAAAGTGTTTGCTCAATATTTCTTTAAAACATATTTTTAACTTATGTTTTATTCATTATTATATACCTGTATATTATATATTATTAATTCATTAAATCATATTAAATTTGTATATTATTGTTATACCAGTAAATTTCTCTGTAGTTAATAATAAAAAACAAAGTCAATAATGCCAAAGTCTTCTAATCCTGCAGTGTTATATTATTCTTTGGAGATAGCAGATAGCATCTACAGATTGTTAATATGTTTAAATTGGATGAGCTATTAAATATATTCCAGATAAAATTATGCAGATTCTTTTCCATTAATGACTTGTAGAGAATCATATTATCTACAGATCACTTCCTGCAAGCACAAGTAATTATAATGCTAATATTGTCCTAAATGAAGCTGTCTGAATCTAATAGAAGATGATACTCTGTATATTAATTTGTTTATTCATTGGTTATATCACCCTCACATCTTTTTTTTAAAAAAAAACTTAAAACCTTGATGATAGTTTGACATAAATCCATTCATCCTGTTCTTGGCTCTCTGAAGTAAGAATGACACAAACTATATTAATTTTGTGGTCATTTTGATTGTTCCTATGTGATTGCTTTGTCGGTTAAAAGAACAAATAGAGACCTTGCTGTTCTCCTGAGCCTTCAGTTCATCAGAGAGGGTAGTTCAGTTTCAGGTACCATGTCAAAATATAAAAGATGACCCCACATTATTTTGCTAAATATATCAGTTAAAAATAGTTTTGAAAGCAACCAAGTCCAAAACATTTATGTGCAACAGAAACCTTTTATATAGTTGATGTTGGGAGTAGAAATAACATCGCTGCTGTTGGTACCTCCCTGCCTGGTTTTCTCTTTCTATTTTGAGATGTGATTCCAATATTGGTGCATCTAAATTAGCAGGATTCAGCAGTGGAACTCCCCCCACTGTGGGTTTTGTATATTGCAAGAGCATGAATATTTTTAAGCTGGAAGTGGGCAATCCTTGAATTTATTGAACTTAAATGTTTGGCAATTCTTAGGACTGAAACACTTTTTCCAAATCAGTGTTTCTAGTTGTATGTCTTTCTTTCCCCAATCTAGAAAGATGATTCCACCAAAGTGATCCTTAGAGACATTTTGAAAATCTCGATTCTAATGCAAATAGATTACTCCTTAAGAGGGAATTCATTATTTAGTAGGAAACATGAATTTCCTTAAAAATTTTTTCTGGAATGTTTCTAAGACACTAGAACATTTATGTTGTCTTTTTTGTCCCCAGTCCCCACCCACCTGACCCCAGTTGGCCCTTTGATTGCTCGGTGAGAGAACGTAGCTTCAAGCCTACAATAACTCGCTGATTTCACTGTAATTTATCACACTTGATTTACAAACACTGGATATCCATTCTGAGCTATATTTTCCAGCAACATTATTCCAGAAGACCTGAATCCCATGTCAGCTTACCTACTCTGAATTTGTTATCAATAGTGAAAATACAAATAATAAGAGTTAACAGTACATAAGCACTTATTACATGTCAGGCATCAGTACTTAGACTGATATTTATAGATATTAACTCATTTAATGCCTACAACAATCTCATGAGGCAGGCATGCCATTATTATCTACTTACCCATGAGAAAACTGAAGCACACAGAGGTTAAGAGTTACGGTGAAGTTCGCACAGCTTGTGTTAGTAAGTGATAGAGCAGGATTTGGACTTGGACAATCTGATTTCAAGCAAAATTTTAAGCCTGTGTTCTACTGCCTCTCTTCATTTGAGAAATATGTATTGAGTGCTTATTATGTGCTCAACTCAGTGATAAGTTCTGAAGTGAACAAAAGAGTGTATCTAATTTTTCAAGACCAAAGATTACTGGAAGTTGAACATGAATAAGGGAGCCACTAAAAGCCTGGCATACAAAATGTTTTTTTTTCTGAATCAAGCATATATTATCACTAGAGAAAATATAATAATATTTGATCCATAGCTATTAAAAAAGAGAAAGAAAACTCTAAAACCAGCTATGATAGGGAGACCTGGGTGGCTAAGTCAGCTAAGTGTCTGACTCTTGATTATGTCTTGGGTCCTGATCTCAGGGTGTGAGATTGACCCCTAAGTAAGGCTCCGTGCTCAGCATGGAGTCTGCTCGAGATTCTCACCCTCTCCTTCTGTTCCTCCCCTTGCTTGTGCGCTCTCTCTCTCTCTCTCTCTCTCAAATAAATAATGAATAAGTAAATAAATATTTTTTAAAAGCCAGCTATGATGAATAATCTCTGAGAGCAATAACCAAGAATCATGGCAGAAGGAGACATGTGGATGTATGAACTTGATCTGGACTTTAATGTCTAGCGCATGAGGTTCTGGCATCCATGCAAGGAGTGGTATCCAGGCTTTAGGCTCTGTGTACTAGAGGAGCTGATATTGAATCATCTGTGTAAAGATTAGGGTACTTAATTCTACCCTATCATAAGATAAATGGGAGCTTGATGAATTTCTACCCCCAGCCTACCGAAATGAAGATTGCTGTGGTTGGGGAAAAAAAGAGGCTCCTGCAAGAAATAAACATCTTTGGCCTGTGTCATACTCAGGTTGTGGTGGTCCTAATTCTCATTTAATCATATAAAGCAGCCCCTCCTCACCCCAGCTGATGAATTAAACAGCCTGGAATCAGTGAGTTCCCTGTGGTCTCAGAAGAAGAGAGAATATATGAAGTAGAGAAGTTAAAATGAGATATTCTATGGCAATTTTGAACTCTGACAAGTCAGAGCTAAAGATGATATTCCTGCTGAGAAGATATGATGTAAGTCATCTTGCTGGTATGAGGAAGAACCAGGGGGTAGGGAGTAAAATACAAAGTCCTGAAGACATCTGGGAACATTCAGAATACCACCAATTCTGGACTTTCTAGCATGTGAGTCAATAATTCCTTTAAAATCATCCGAAGCCACCTTGATTTGGGCTTCTGCCATTTGCTATCAGAAGTTCTCACTAACCTTTAGAATATTAAATACCAAAATTCTATCTTCCAGAAAATTAGTAATAACCATATAATTTGTTCAAATTCCCTTTATCAAATGAGCAAAGGGATTATAACTGATAAGGCCTCCTATTCTGGTCCAGGTAACTTAAGCTATGTAACAAACAGCCCCCAAAATCTTACTGGCTTTGAATAACAAAATTGTAACCCTCATTCATATTCCTGTTCATCAGAAGCTGGTTCTGGTGTAATTCTGTTCTGCATTCCTCAGGACCAGGTTGAAAAAAAACAGCTTCTATCTGGAACAATCCACATCCTTTGGCAAAAGGCAAGGAAAAAATGTCAGAGCCTGAAGATAACTCTTGAAGCTTCTACCTGAAAGTGGCATACATTACTCATACTTCATTGGCCAAAGCAAGTGATATGGTCAAGCCTGATATTGAAATGATAGGAAGGTATAATCCTCTTATAAGGAAGGAAATATTGGGAACAACAATAAAATCAATTCACCCTTGTAGGCTATATATATTAAATCACATGTTTTAAAATAGTTACATTATTCACATGACCTACCAGAACTAGTGTGATATCCAGGATAGGTTCCAGGAGAACCACCACAGTCTGCAACTCTGGGCACCTTTTCCTCAGATGCTCCTAGAAATGTAGCAGATTGTTGCCAAAGCAGCCACTCCTACTTGCACACACTGGGTGAAAAGTGAATAGTGGGCCTTGGATTTCATTTGCCATTGTTTTAATCATGGTTGTGCTGTTCAGGGAATTCCTATCCAATACTGGGACAATTGTCTTGCTGGTCCAGCTCCCTATGCAGCTCTCTGTGACCTTTTAGTAAGGACAATGTCTTCCATATTATGCATGCCAACAGTCACTCTACTTTTGGTCTCCTAACACTTCAGCTCTTTGAATTTATACTCACAGGCATTGCCATGCCTCTGTGACAAGACACAGAGGTTTGACACCTGGATTTATGATATGCCTAAACAAGCCTTTTCCCCAGTAACTTTCTATGTTGTTGAACCAGTTTTCTGGTTCAGAAAACCTCTACCTTTCCTGAAAGTTTTTCTTGAGGACTACTGGTATTCTCAGTGCTGATAAGCCTCAGTGGAGACTGTCTTCATCCATTAGAGACTTTACAAAACAAAGGAACTAGGATCTCAATCACTTTCTTTATAGGATGCTCTGCCATAATTTTGCCAATATTTTTCTGCAGGCAAGGTCCACTTACGTAAGGTTATTGAAAGAAGTTGTCTTTGTCAGACTAATCAGTGAAGGCTCTGTCACATTTTATCCTCAAGGTAATAGCTGTCAGCTTACTTCACAGTAATAAAACTAGAAAAAGCCTCGCAAGTGACTCTTTCCTGAAAATCAAAATGTGGTCCAAGGTGACTTGTCTCCACTCAGAGAGGGATGACCAGCAGCTTATTACAATTCCGCTCAATCAGGTTCTCCTCTGTGGGTACCAATTCTCGCTGGAAAAAAAAGTTTGGATAAAGTACAGAGAAAAGTTCTTTTCATCAAATAATATGAAACCTGTTATGAGTTGAATTTTATTCCCACTACCACTCCCCTCCCCCATCCATGTGTCTAAGTCTTAACCCCCAGTAGCTCAGATTGTGAAGTTATTTGGAAATACGACTTTTTTTTTTTTTTTTTTTTTTAGATATAATTAGTTAGGAAGAAGCTACACTGGAATTGAGTGGACTAATACAATTGGTGTCCTTATGACAGGAGGACATGTGGGCACAGCATGCACACAGGCAAAATGCCACAGAACCAGGAAAATGGCTACCCACACGCCAAGGAGAGAGGTCTGGAACAGATTCTCCCCCCAAAGCTATCAAAAGGAATCAACCATGTTGAGAGCTCCATCCTAGACTTTCAGACTCCAGAATTATGAGACAATAAATTTCTGCTATTTAAGCCACTCAATTTGTGGTGCTTTGTTATGGCAACCCTAAAAAACTAATACACTCTGAGTACAGAAAAGGGTTCTTAGACTCTCTCTCACATTTGTATTGGTTATTCATCCTAGGTTTTATGTGATAATTCTAAAATTCTTCTTTTTATTATATATCATAAAATACTTGAAGATTCACAATATTTTATCATCTAAGTTACATATTCCAAGTTGTTCTACCTAGCTGAGAGCGCTACAAAATTCCTTTGTGTACATGAGCTCACTTGCCTGGGAAAAAATGGTTCAAATGTTTCTTTAGTGGCTCAGGCGGTTCCTAGGCTCCTGGGTCAGAGTAGCTGTGGAGTTCATGATCTGCCCCAAGATACGGGGTTCCAGCAGGTGAGAAAGAGATTTTAGGATGAGCCTCTGGTCTTTATGCATCCCTACTAATAACTTAATTCACTCAGGTACTCCTGTAATCAGACAGTGTTATAGGTATTCTCCACAGGGTTTCTATTTTTATTGCAACTTTTCCTACATGGATAAAAGTTTGCTGAATTCTGTCGAGTTTTCCTTAGTTTTTAAAAGCAAGGTGGGTGGAATATATTGTCTTCCAAAATAAGTACAGTCAAGGTTCATAAATGTTAAAGTTGTACTAGTAACTTGAAGTTCATTTGCCTGAAAGTACAAATATTGAAAGCAAGGAGTAGCCTATTTATAAGTCTCTGTAGTTGGATCTGTGCAGTTGTTTACTGTAGGAAATGAGCCACCACATACCACAGGAATTATCTTCTTTCAAGAATAATTTCAGTAGTCTTTTGTTTTAGAAATTGCTGAGTTACTTGAAAGTCATTTCTGAACTTTAAATAAAACCATATTTTGGGATGCCTGAGTGGCGCAGCGGTTAAAGCATCTGCCTTTGGCTCAGGGTATGATCCTGGAGTTTCGGGATCGAGTTCCACATCAGGCTCCCTGCATGGAGCCTGCTTCTCCCTCTGCCTGTGTCTCTGCCTCTCTCTCTCTCTGTGTCTCTCATGAATGAGTGAATGAGTGAATGAATGAATGAATGAATAAATCTTAAAAAAAACATATTTTAAAAGGACAAACACTTTATATTCAAGATGCCTTTGTCTCTGCCTCTCTCTCTCTCTCTCTGTGTCTCTCATGAATGAATGAATAAATAAATCTTTAAAAATATATTTTAAAAGAACAAACACTTTATATTCAAGATGCTTTTATATCCAGACACTGGAATTGTTGTTCTAAATATCTTCCCCTTTACATACTACTATACTTCACTGCAAAATGTGCAAAACATTGTTGCCTTTTTTTTTCCAGGAAGACTACTTTTTCATTAAGAAAAGACTGTTTCAAAAAGGACAAAGACTACATGTTTTATGTACATAACATTTGTAAGATAACATAATTGTAAAGATGGACAACAGATTAGTGGTTACCAGGGGCTAGGGATGGGAGAGGAGATAGGACTGGTTTTAAAGGGATAACACAAAGAAATCTTTAAGGGTACAGTTGAGTATTTGATTTTGGTGGTTGTTAGGAAGGCATATATTGTGAAGATACACAGACATGTGCATAAACACACAAATTAACACATTTTAACTGGTGATATATGAATAAACTCTGGATTCTACCAATCTCCAGATTTTGATATTAAAATATGGTTGTGTTAGAAGTTGATTTTGGCTGGACAAGGGTGCACAGGGTCTCCTTATACATTTCTTTGCAACCTCTTATGAAACTACAAATTTTCAAAATCAACAATTAAAAATGTTGAACTGATAAAAGAAAAAGAACACTATGTACATCCTGGGAATTCGTTAATTTATTTAGGACAATGTATAAAGAAGGCTCTGATTCCTCACTACACCTTGGGTTCTCTCTGCTGCCCTCCTGTTCCCATCTGCCAGAAGTGGCTGCTATTTTTAACTTAGATTAAGATTCTTAGGAATGATGACATTTCTTTAATCGTACCAAAAGACATTTAGACCACAATAGTGGACTTTTTACGAGGAAGGGGTAGCCTTCTCTTTCAAGAAGATATGCTCAGTTTTGAACACATCATGAGGACCTTTGGAGATGACTATGCTTGCTGACCTTCAGTATTTAGCTATGGTTATAGGAAATAAGAATCACTTTAGTTTTTTCAAACAGATTGGATTTAATACAGAAAACTAGATACATACAAAATCATTTGAAGGGCAGAAGAAGCAGAAATAAAGGGATGCTACTGAATGTGTAGATCCAAATATCAGAAAACTATTGATACTACTACCATTCCTGCCCCTACCACTGCCAGTCAAGTGTGACTGGGCAGTAGAATATGTGACCCAACACTTAAAAGCATTGATGTCTATGGAAAATTGCTGTCCCTTGCCACAGATGCCAGTATGTAGTTTCTGGCTCCCCTCACTCTTCCAAACTTCCTGAAGGGTATCTCACTATCAGAACCTATTCCCAATCAGAGTCAAGCTCTTAGGGTCTCAGAGAGATAGTGTTTAGGTTTCCTGTGAAACAGGCATAAAACAGAAGCAGACGGGAATGGATTTCAAAGACAGTAATAATATCTTAAACTTAGGACAACTTTCCTTCAAGAGCACAGTCTATCCAAGTAATACTCTTGAGAACTCTTGACTTAGAAATCTAGTGTTTTAGTAGTTTTGGATCACTATGCAGACAAAAGTTCTCCATTATCCTAACTTTAATTTCATATATTGTTCTGGGTTCTCTTTTCTCACCCACCTCACATTTTTCTTCCTTTTCCCCAAATTATCCATTCTGCCTCCTGCAATTACATTTCATCTCATTCCATAGTAAGTAAATTTTGTTATAATTTTATCTACTCCTGCTAATCTGAACTTTGAGTCTTATACACGTTGGCTTTTCTAATTTGTACTCATTTTTATGACTACCTCTGACTTCAGGTATTCCTCTTGTTGGCTGAAAATTTTGTTACAGATACCAAAAATTTCTATTCTCCCTAAAATCTTCCTGTACACAAATATTCCTTAATTATTATATGTCCTTAGTTCCTTCTACATTGACCACTCCACTTAGTTATCCAGTATCCTGATTATAACCCTTATTGATTCAACTTAAAATCTTAAATTCAACATTTGGCTTAAATATTATAACATTTAATTATGTTATTTTACTTAGGAATGTTTACTAAATATTTTTTCTGTAATATTTATTTCTTGGTTTCTAGACTTTATCTTTTTGTCTTTCTCGTACACTTTACTCAACTTTGAATTCATGACCCATCATTGAAAATATATTTATAATCAACTCACTTGTCTTGTTCTTCTTCTGTTGTATTCATTTAACAAAGCCCAGAATGAGAATTACTCTGCAGGTCCATATGTTTGGGATTGTTCAGCACTGAAGCATGCTAATTGGTGCCTTTAGGAAATCATGGTCTACAACTTCAAATGCTTCCCCAATGCTTAGCAAGTCTGCCTTCATTTCCAATTTTCTCAGAAACTATTTCAAGCATTCTTTCCTATTCTCAAAGCTCCTGCACCATTTTATTGTGTAGCTTCATTTTATTTTTAGAACAAGATACAAAAGTCATTAGATAGCAAGGTTTTTAACTTTGTAATATCTATCTTCATGCTTAACCTACCTTCTCACCTTTTCTTGTTTTCAATACCACTGAACTCCAGATTCTTTCTTTTCGAGATGATTCAAAGGCATCAATTTAATCATTTCCCTCACTGAAAATGTATTTTCAGCATCTACTTTTATTCTAGGACCTTTGTCTGATCAAGTATATTCAGTGTTTAAAGAAAAAAAAATAGAATAAACCTCTCCTTATCTCATTTTCTTCTCCAAACATTGTTTTCTTCTCTCTTTTACAGCCTTATTTAAAATATATATAGGTCTAAAATTTTAAGTTGTAGTAAATAAATATCTTCAGTGGGAAATGTATTTCTCAGAGAATCTCTAAAGGGGATGACTGGAATTTATTTCTGGATTCCCAACAGTTTGCTTTGTTAGCTGCTTTGGAAGCCTTGATGCTACTTATTATCTGAGAGAAAACACAGCTCAGTGACTTTTGACCACCTTGAGCCAGGTCAGCCTCCCACAGATATTACTGTGGTTTAATATGCGAAGCTCAACCAGGACCTCATTCCATCCTACCCTTCCGCAAACATAAATCATCCAAAAAAAAAAAAAAAAAAAGACGTAACTCAAGTTCCTACTTACAAAATGTTTATTATTCCCACAGTTCATAATATTTTTTAAAGCCTTAGCAATAACATGGCATTGAAAACGATTTTCTTGTTGATGTTAGGAAAAAATAATCAAAGCATTAAAGAAGAAAAAAAAAGATGAGTGACAGTGATGCAGTAGCTACATAAGAAAAGAGAACGTGACCCCAGATGGAATCTGTTTAACTGTAAATGTGGTGTTTTCCTATAATTTATGACATAGCTGATTCTCAGACAGTCAACAATTTTACGAGAACTGGAAAAACCACTTCTCCTCAAGAAGAAAAAAAATAAAAACTATCTCAAAGGCAATTGGTAAGTTTATCTGGGATAGCAAAAACATGTCTGTAATCAAAAAGGGATGCTCTCAACCAATTAGTTTAATTATATATATATATATATATATATATATATATATATATATATATATATATTTAATTGAGAGAGAACACAAGCCAGGGGTGGGGGGCGGAGGGCAGAGGAAGAGGCAGAAGCAGACTCCCCACTGAGCAAGGATTCCCAATGTGATGCTAGATCCTAGGACCCTGAGATCATGACCTGAGCCAAAGGCAAATGCTTAACCAACTGAGACACCCAGGCACCCCTTAACCAATTAGTTTGATTTAATATGCTTTTATAGTGGTTCTTTAAATATTGTATGTGCTTTTGTTGTATATAGCACTACCTTTCTGTTTTATCTCTGCACAGCAACAGCTGTTGCTGGTCAGAGCCACTTTCAACATATACAATTCTATAGTTTCCTCTAGTGTTGCATTTTGGCATGTTGAGAATTATTGAAATTATTATAAAAATATATCTGCTTCTTAAAGACATGCTACATTTTGTTGATTATTCCTGTTCAGGGGTTGATCTTTGATCTTATCTAGTTAGTTAGTTAGTTAGTTTTAGATTTTCTTTATTTAAGAGGGAGAGAGTGAGAGAGAGATTACTAGCAGAGGGGAAGGGCAGAAGAAGAAGCAGACTCCTCTCTGAGTAGGAGTCCATCCTAGGACCCTGGGATCATGCTTTGAGCCAAAGGCAGATGCTTAATCAACAGAGCCTCCCAGGCCCCTTGGTCATTTTTAAACCTGCAGCCCTTACTCAGCGCACAGAATTAAGTGGACAGTTTTTACATATCCATCAAATTCAATTAAATTGCTCAATATCTAATTCCCATTCATTCGGGAATTACTACTCCCATAGCTTTCAGGCTTTTTTCCTACTACCTACTTCCATCTAAACTATTTTTACCCAACAAAGATTTGTGAGGAATATCTTCATTTAAACTTTTAAGCTAATTGAATATTCAAGAATTTTCAGAGTGTAACTTGAAATATTTTGGATAGGGTGACCAACTCATTTCAGTTTACCCAGGACTGTCCTGGTTTTAAAACTGAAAGTCCCACACCCCAGGCACCTCCTTGGTCCTGGATAAACTGTAGAGCTGGTCACCATAACCTTGGAACATCCTACATTTTTAAAAACTGTGTTGAAAGATCCATGTTCCATACACTTATTTCATATGTACATGTTTAAATGATCTAATTTTAACAAAACTAGAGACTATTTTATCATTGCAGTTGACTATTGTCATTTATTATAAAACCATTGAGTAAAATCTGGTAAGAAGTTACTAAGTCCAGAAAATGGTTTTCTATGGATGGCACCTGGGTTTTTCCCCTGAATCAAGATATTTTCAATTGTTTAGCCTTGGTTAATTATGCTACTTATATGATGGATAACACTTCTAGTATCAGTAAAGTAATGAGATATTTGCTGTTTGTTTTTGTGAGTCAGGAAGAAATACGATATGATCATAGTGATGTGACTAATTTACATCTAGCTCCATATTTATGCTAACCTTCATTTTTCTCTAAGTAGATTAATGTTATATTAGTGTCTTTGCGGTGAATAAAATTACTACAAACAAATGCAATATGCTTTGTTCATTTATTAAAAAGATGATTTGATTAGATATTTTGGTCAAATTGGTTGAGCTATTTTTGTGTAAAAACATAGGCAACTTTGATAAAAATTACTGTTATGTGCAAACAAATTGAGCATGACTAAAATATGAGATCTCTTGAACTCCATGATGTGGATTAAGCCTTGCTGTAAATAATTGGACAGGTAATTTCAGATTCCAGCTGCTCTAGCAGATGCCTGTTACAAATTGGAATGACTACTTATAATTGCTTCTGATTCAATATGTTCAACTCTCTGCTTTTGAAGTATTTTTAATAAGTAACACATTGCCCTAAGACCTCAAGAAAACATTACAATTAGTAGCCCTAGTAAGACCTTTCTCTGTAGGAGACTTTCCTTAACTGACCCAATTTTATTCTGATAATCTCTTTATTATTTTTTCTATTTTAGAGTTACATCATGAATGAATTTGACAAGCAACTTTATGTATGTTCTTCTCTCTCTCTCTCTCTCTCTCTCTCTCTCTCATTAGTGTATATTGTATATGCTATTCAGCTTGAATTAAATCTGAAAATATCAACTAAATGTTCACTAAATGCATGATAATATTGGATTCCAAACAATTGGATACCTGCCTTGCCCTCAAAGAATTTATAATCTAGTTGGAGAGATAAAATAGACACCTTAATAGATACACAGCAAAGTAGTATTGATATGGTAAAATCTAGAGTTCAGGAAATCATATTTTGGCCTGAGTCTGTGATTAATTTACCATGTAACACTGTGAAAGCCTTTGCTCTGTCTGGACTCTTCTGTGAACAAGAGGGTTGTTAACTAATCTATTTCTTTAATTAGAGTTCCGAGGACAGAGAGATGGATGAATGCTAGTTAATCCAAGATGACTACAATGAAAAGATTTTTATTTGGATCCTGAAGTGGAAAGAAGGATAAAGAAGAAAGGAAGGAAACTAGCATCTACTAAGTACAATATTAAGTTGGCTTCTTCATATACTTTATCACATCAATCCTTACAATAATTCTGTGTGTTTGGTAATAAATTGAACCATATAAATATGGTTTTGTAAATTAATGATAGCCAAAATGGGCAGTTTCATATGGTCTAAGAAAATATTGTTATACTTACTAGATAGACAAATTTAGTCTCAGAAAAGTTAGTTTGTTCAGTGTCAGATAATTATGTTTAACTTCAAAGTCCCTACTGAATCATGTTTTTCCATGTTTCCTGTGTATAATCCATGAGCCAAGTTCTGTAAGTTCTACTCATAAGATATACAGAATCTACTGACTTCTTTCAATCTTCCCCACTGTCATCTTAGTTCAACTACAATAATTTCTCCCAAATAATGTAGTAACTACCCTACTTGTATTCAGTTTCCTGAGAATTCACTCACCACAGTGTCCAGAATGACACTTTAAAGACTCAAAGCAGAAGTAGATCATGTCAGTCCTTATTCAAAAAACAATTAAATAAAAATTTAAAATAACACAAAGCCTCTGATGCTTTGAAAAAAATTCAGTTATTTTTTAGCATAGTTTTTTCTTATTGTTGCTCCAGCCCACAACTTAAATATTACATGGTACAGAAGCATTCATATCATGTGTTTTGATGAATGAAAAGTGGGATATCTGTTAAAGAGAGTTTGGAAAATGAAGTAGGAATGATAAAGTGGGAAGCAACTGCAATAGTTTTTGAACTTTATTTTCTTGGTCACTGGAATCCATTGCAAGTCTATAACTAGGAAGTTTTAGAAAAAAGAAAGGAGTGTCATGAAAAGATTAGTTTGAAATCAGAGAATAAAAAGAGAGAGAGACAGAAGAATGTGAAGAGCCAAGAAAACCAGATGAGAAGTCATTTCAATAGTCTCTTGGTTAATGATGGTTTGAACAGAAGGGGAGGCTGTTTAGAAAGAATGAGTAAAATAAGGCTTTGAGTTTCTAGGTAATTAATAAAGAAGAAAGGGCAAAGGACACTATGGACTTAAGAAGAATATAATTTTTCTTTTTATTTATTTATTTTTTTGCTTCTGAGTGACCAGATGATGCTCCTACTAGGATGAATCAAGTTCAGGAAGAGAAAAGATTTTCTTTTGGAAAAAAATATTTTAGTTTTAAATGCTTTGAGTATGCAAAAAAAAAAAGTGAAAATGAAAAAATACATTAGAGAGATGGAGTCAAATCCCCTATCCCTTAAAAAGGACTTGAATATATCTCACCCTTCCTTCCATCCTCTGTGCTGGTATTAGGATAGTCCACACTTTCATTCTCTTGCCTGCACTAAAAGAATGATCTTCCTTGTTTCTGAATCTTTACATTGCCTCCAGATTGCTTCCTTAAATACATATACCTTCCTGCATTTCCTGACTTAAAACTTCCAGTGATCTCTCTTGTAACTCTTACACCTTTGTCCCCATTTCCTATAGCATTATGACCAAATTCCTTAGCATAACATCTTTCTCTGTCTCTAGCTTAATTCTCTAGGCTATTCCATCTTTCACCCTCCAATGCTGCACCCTTTCCCATGCCTATGAAAAGTTATCAGTAATTGGTCTGAGTAGATTCTCTGCTCGTTACCTTCCATCCCTGATTCTCTAAGAGACAGCAGACAGTACCTTTACCCCAAACAAAGCAAGAGATGTCATGGCCACTCTATCTGTATCAGCCACATAGAAACTTTAAGTTACTCAAATAAAAAGAAAAATTCTAACAGAGCCTCCAAGAAAGAGCACAATTGCAAGAGTCAAGAAATGGTGTTTCATGAAGTTAGAATATTTTAGAACATGAACACTTCATCCCAATTACATGTTCCACTATTATCCAGAAAGCTGAACTCTTCTTCCCTACGGGGGCAGAGTGGGAGTGGGATTGGGAAAGACTTGAGTTGCCCTAGAAGAGTGGCTTTCATGTTTTTATCTTAACTTTGATTTAGAATAAAAATAAATTTCACAATAAGATCCAGTATTCTTATGCATGCATACACAAACATGATATATATGCCTATACAAATGCATGCTGTATATATGCATATATAAATTTCAAAATGGAGTTTCACAGAATAGTACTTATTCTTACTGTTTGTCACATACATTAATATTTTCCTTTATATTTCATTCCCTTCTATTTAAAGCTTAGTTATTGAGACCAACAACTAGCTAAAGGGTTGAGATCAGCACAAAGAGAACCACTACTTGGAGATTGGTTAGCCAACAAATGGCAAGGTAATTTGCACCTTTTGGGCAGCTGTGAAATCATGACTGCCCTTATTTTCAACATCATCTTTACAAACATATTTTCCATCATTGTATGTAAAATGAAGAACCAATATAAGGAAATCATTTTGCCATTTCTAGGTTGTTTGTACTCATTTCACAAAGATTACATGATAAAGGGATGTTTTGTTTATAAAGCGCTGTGTTGCTTTTGCAATACAGAGGTTTAGCTTAAATTTAAAAATCACACTTTAAAATAAAAATAAATAAATAAATAAAATAAAAATCACACTTTAACGAGGGCAGGTGATATGATGAGCACTGTGTGTAATATGTTGGCAAGTTGAATTTAAATTTAAAAATAAATAAATAAATATCACACTTTTGATAGTAGAGCTTTAATCCAGAGTCCTTCCATTACTCCACAGTATCCCTTCTTAACTTCTTAAAAGAAAAGTTCTAGGATCCCAATCTTTTGCTGGGAGTTTTGTGCTGTACTATGTTTTCATCTTGTGATATTGCTTTACCTTGGATTATCAAAATATGTAAGTTAACTGAATTGCCAATGAGCAAGAAGGAGGGAAATATTTCCATTCTCATTTATCATGTTTTTCCTCTAAGAAACTCAAGGTACTAAATGACTGGCTAGTTTTGTTTCAAAATATTTATTACTTGTATAAATAAGGAAAACTGGGACACCTGGGTGGCTCAGCAGTTAAGCATCTGCCTTTGGCTCAGGGCGTGATCCCAGGTCCGGGGATTGAGTCCCACATCAGACTCCCTGCGAGGAGCCTGCTTCTCCTTGTCTGTGTCTCTGCCTCTCTCTGTGTCTCTCATGAATAAATAAGTAAAATCTAAATAAATAATAAATAAATAAATAAATAATAACAAAAACTGAGGCAGGTTGACTGGAAAACATTTATATATTATGTTTCTTGTGAAGCTTTCATGTTTTCTGAGCTTCCATGATTACTGTAGTCTGTTTCCTACACAATTCCACTAAGGATAGTATTATGGAATAAATTGTGTCCCACCCCTAACCAAAAAAATTATGTTAAAGCCAGTATGTCAGAATTTGGCTATATTTAGAGACAGAGTGTTTTAAAAAGTAATAAAGTGAAGTGTAGTCATTTGGGTGGGTCCTAATTCAGCAAAACTGGTATCCTAATTTGCACACTGATATGTTAAGAGATAAGGCCATGTGAACATGGGAGAACATGACCATATGCAAGCCATGGAGAGAGGCTTCTGAAGAAACTGATTCTGTCAAAATCTTGATTAAGCTACCAGAACTATGAGAAAATAAAGTTCTATTTGTTTCTTTTTAAGATTTATTTATTTATTCATGAGAGACACAGAGGGAACCCGAGGTGGGACTTGAGCCTAAGATCCCAGGATCACAACCTAAGCCAAAGGCAGACACTCAACCACTGAGCCACCCAGATGCCCCTAAAGTTCTGTTTTTTTAAGGCAGTTAGTCTGTAGTACTTTGTTATGGCAGCCTGAGCTAAATAATACAAATGGCCTAACTTAAAACAGGAGTAGATTGCTAATTGGCCTATGTCAATAGGGTCATGAATAATATTTTGGGGAAATATTTAGGACAGTTGAGCTAGATGAATACTTTAGGGCTTCTATATCATATTCTCCCTACTAAGTTACAAGGAAAGTAAACCTCAGATCAAATTCTCCAACAGTTCAAAAACTCATTAGAAAATAGCACAAAATAATCCTCCGACTTGTTCTATTATCCCTCTGTCTTTTAGGAAACTCATTGCTATTGTGTATGGTCACTCAGGGAAGCACTATTCTAGAGACAGTATTCACTGAGCTTACATTGCTCATCAGGCAACCACAATCTTCTGGTTCAAGCTCTATTCCAAGGAAAGTTAGTAAAAATATCAAACAATATTACACTCGGTTTACTTGAGGCCAGACACCATTTCTACAAATTTTAGCAAAGATATTTATATATCTTGAATACTAGTAATTTCTCCAATGACCATGCATCTCTAAAAAATAAAGAAAATAATTTTCTTATGGATCCAGATCTAACAACTTTACTGTCAACATTAGCCCTCCGTAAGAAACAAAAAAATAAAAGTGGGGAAGGGGTTCACACTCAGAGATTCATAGAAAAAAATCTTTCTGGGCAGCCCAGGTTGCTCAGTGGTTTAGTGCCGTCTTCAGCCCAGGGCGTGATCCTGGAGACCCAGGATGGAGTCCCAAGTCGGGCTCCCTGCATAGAGCCTGCTTCTCCCTCTGCCTGTGTCTTTGCCCCCTCCCCCACCCCATCTCTCTCATGAATAAATAAATAAAATCTTTAAAAAAATGAAAAATTCTTTCTATAACCATAGACATATTACAACAATGGGTTTAGAATTTAGAATGTAAAAGCAATTGTAAATGATAATGGCTTCTCCATTTCCCTGACAGTCACCAACATACTTTAACACATTGATTTTTCTATATAATTTTATAGGCCATCAATATCAAAGACATTAAACCAAACCTAAATGTATTTTTTTCTGACAGAGTTAATGCCAAACACATAATTGCTAATGTAAAATGTGTAAATCATCACTTTTGGCATCATACCATTTTCCTTTTCAAAAGGAAAATCTGGAGAAAATAAATCCATGGTTCACTTGGAAACTGACTTTTCTTTAAATCAATTGTATCAGTTGATGCAGTTAACTTTATGTCTCTTGACACTCTAAGGGTAGGACAGCTCCAGATATTATGAATTTTATTTTTTAAATGTCTTTATTTCCTACTGTAAATCTACGAAACTGATTTTTTGCCAAGTGGTGAAGTTGAGCTTTGTCATCTAATGGCTGAAAAATGGAAGTGATTGTGTTCTGCTGTGGCCTTTTTGCTTGATTATACAAGTTACCAACACAGACATGGTACAAACACCTCGCACTCACCCAGCACCATATTTTCAACAGAGAAATGTCTTACAATGGAAATGTTTCCATGATTGGATAATAATGGACATAGATACTCAAACAAAATTTTATTAGGAAGATAATTATGTTCAGCCAGGTTTTCCTACCCACCAGTATGGATGATAACATCTTTTTTGACTTCAACATTATATTCAGAGCCGGGAGACTTCTTAAATTTGATTTATATCCCATAGCTTGCTCTGTATCTGCCTAGTGGCAAGATACTTGAGTAATCTTGGTAGGTCACAGTGTCTTAGGAACTCTTTTTATATAATATTACTACCAAAATAGGGCAGCCCAGGTGGCTCAGGGGTTTAGTGCTGCCTTCAGCCCAGGGCCTGATCCTAGATACCTTGGATTGAGTCCCAGGTCGGGCTCTCTACATGGAGCCTGCTTCTCCCTCTGCCTGTGTCTCTGCCTCTCTCTCTCTCTCTCTCTCTCTCTCTGGTCTCTCATGAGTAAATAAATAAAATATTTTAAAAAATAAATAAATTAAAAAAACACTCTAAGAAAATTACTACCAAAATATTATTAGTTCACTAAATTTGAAATTAACAAGTAAGCATTTATATGAAAATACAAGCAAATGCAGAAATTATTAGTGATTCAAAATACAAATTGAGTCAAATTACTTCTTACTTTTCACTATCCTTCCCACTTTTCACTAAGTCTCATGCCATTTTATTTTGCCTATTAAGACCCAACTCCAGAAATGCCATTTACTCTATGAATTCCCTTTTTTATCTCTGCCAACTATTTCATGCAGAACTGACAGCTGAGTTTTCTGGATTTCTTCAGCATCGTGTCATTCCTCCGTTATAGTATATGCAACATATATTTTTTCTATTTATTATATACCATCTGTCCATCAATATTCTATGAATTCCTTGAAGGCAGCAGTAATTCTTTTTTTTTGGCCAAGAATTGACCAAGAATCTTGGTCTGTGGTAAAGTCTCCATAAGGGGATGAAAGGTTAATGTTTTATGATTCAAAGGACAATGAATGATACAAAAAAAGAAGTTCTATAAGTTTAGAAAGGGTTGGCCTAGAAATATCAGAAAAAGCTGTGCAGAGAAATTGGAGAGTGGTGAATGACATGGGATTAGAATACCAGAGAAGGGAAATTGTTCCAATCCAGAATTATTGAGATTTTCATAGTAACACATATCTTAAGCCAAATAAAACATCTTTCCCAGAATAAGTTGGAAATTAGAGTACTTCTTAACTTTTACAAAATTGACTTGTTATATCTTAATCACGGGGACATTTTGGAACTTTCAAAACCAGGAATTCAATCAAAACAATTTTAAAAATGGAAGGCTACATTCACTAATATTCTGACATATATTTTGAACATCTTTTATTTCAGCTTTTCCTTTGCAGAATGGGATAAGAACTATATTTTTTCTCATAATTGAATTGTTATGATACGTCCTCAATGTGTGGCCTTTACTGGGGGAGAGATTCGGGCATTTACATTGTACTCCATGTACATATATATAGTACAATGTGAGTTGTGCTGGAGTTTTGCAATATGTCAGTTCTGGGTGCATGACTTATTTGGTGCCAGGAAATTTGATAGATTATCAATTAATTATCTTTGCAAATCTCCTTTCCCCTTAAAAGCAAGCACATGCTGATACATAAGACACACAAATCAATGATCTAATTAGGTAAACTTAGGTTGAATGTGAAAAAGGAAAATAACAATTTGGAATATGAAAAGAATATAGATCACTATAAAAACTGTTTTTATGCTTCAGTGCAATGGTAGGTCTACTAAGGTGATCAGAAATAAGTGGTTTCTTGAAAGCTTTCATTAATGCTTGGATCCAGAGGTTAAGAAATGATTAATTTGTCCAATTATGCATTGGTATTGATATTGATATTGACATTGAGATTGATCTATGATAGAAGCATCCATTTGCCTTGGGCACCACAGTGCTAAAAATATGAGTTCTGAGTCCTTCTGAATGAAGAAAATTTTGAAAATCCAGGGAATTTTTTTTTTTCTGTTAGCCAATATTTCAGCCTTGGGTGGCTGGTAAAATTGAAAAATTGTCAAGCTTTCTACGTTTTAAATTTAGAGTTTATCCTTTTCCCTGTTGGTAGTACTTTTTATGCATCCCAACCAAAAGCCTCCAAGAAAAATACTCTCTGTTCTAATAATTGCCAATATTTATTGAGCCCCTATTATGAGTCTGCCATAACTATATATTTAGTATACACTTATAAAATATGTAAGTATATATTCTTTCCACAATAATGCTCATAATCACTCTTTCCATCTCTTTATACAAGTAAGAAAACTTGAGACCAAGGGAAGTCAAGTAACTCGCTGAGATTACAGTTGAGCACTGAATTTATATGCAAATATTTTTTAGTAAATACAGAATAGTACTGTCAATGTATTTTCTCTTCCTTACAATTTTCTTGATAACATTTTCTTTTCTCTAGCTTACTTTATTATAAGAATACAGTATTTAATATGTATACAAAATATGCATTAATCAACCTTGTAACTATGTTATTGGCAAGGCTTCCATCCATTCAACAGTAGCCTATCAGTAATTAAGTTTTTGGGGAGTCAAAAGTTATATATGGATTTCCAACCACGTGAGGGTTCAATGCCCTTAGCCCTCATGTTGTTCAAGTATCAACTGTAGTCTGTAATGGAATACCCCACATGAAGACTCCCACCTGAGCTCCATGATCAAAATGTCTCAGAGAAAATAATCTATATGATATGCTCTCTAAAACAGTAATTCTACATTGATTGGTATCAGGGTGGTTCAAGGGGGATATTTTTTAATTTTATTCTTTATTTCTTCTTTAACCTATTAGTTGTTTAGGAGTATGTTGTTTAATTTCCATGTATTTTTCTTTCCACTTGTTGCTGATTTCCAGTTTCATACCATTGTAGTTTGAAAGGATATTTGATATGATCTCAGTTTCCTTAAATTTGCTAAAACTTGTTTTGTAGCCTAATATATGATTTTTCCTAGAGAATGTTCAAGTGAGTTTGAGAAAAATGTCTATCCTGCTGCTGTTGGATGGAATGTCCTATATAGGTCTGTTAGTTCCATTAGTCTAAAGTGAATTCCAGTCCAATGTGTTTTTATTTATCTTCTGTTTGGGTGATCTATTCATTGTTGAAATTGGGGTATGAAGTCCTCTGCTATTATTGTATTACTATCTCTTTCTCTCTTCAGATCAGTTAATATTTGCTTTGTATATTTAGGTGCTCTAATATTAGGTGAATGTATATTACAATTTTATATCCTTTTATGAATTGACTCCTCTGTCATTATATAATGACCTTCTTTGTCTTTTGTTACGGTGTCTAACTTAAAGTCTATTTTTTTCTGATATAAGTATAGCTATTCTCTCTCTCTCTCTGATTTCTATTTGTATGGACTCTTTTTTTCTATCCTTTCACTTCTAGACTATGTGTATTCTTAAATCTATGGTAGGTCTCATAGGTAGTATGTAGCTGGGCCTTATTTTTTTAATCCATTCAGTCACTATGTGTCTTTTATTAGAGAATTTAATTCATCTACATTTAAAGTAGTTTTTTAAATTATTTATTATTTTTTAATTAATTTTAAAAGATTCTATTTTTTTATTCATGAGAGACAGAGAGAGAGAGGCAGAGACACAGACAGAGGGAGAAGCAGGCTCCATGCAGAAAGCCTAATGTGGACTCGATTCCGGGACTCCAGGATCACACCCTGAGCCGAAGGCAGACACTCAACCACTGAGCCACCCAAGCGTCCCAAAGTAGTTCTTTTTAAGATCCACACCTCTTGTGGGGCCCTTGGAGGAAAAGCCTAGAAAAGGGTGCTCCCAATAAGACTGTGACTCCAGGAGCTTCTCACTTCCATGCTAGTTTAAACTCAGCTTCCAACAATTCATCAAAATTATGAATTTTACTGCCAGTTAATGGCTCCAGTTTCTTCCCTGCTAGTAAGCAAATCTCAGCTGCTGGACCTGTCTGAATACTCTTTTGTTTCCGATTGGAGGATTGGTGGTTTGCCCTATGTCTTTAGTTCTCTGATATATCCCCAAAAGTCATTGCTTTTTAGATTAGCTTTTTTTTTGTTATAGGAATGGCATTGGAAATTCTGAGCTTTCTATGTGTGATAGCTGAAACAAGAAGTTTATGGAGTTGGAGGAAGTTGCAGAGGGGTTTGAGGTTAGGTATGGTTAAGACCTACTGAAGTCATGATACTGTCTAACCTGACATACAAATCTGTGCTGTAGCAAATGAAATGGGATATAGCTATATTCCATCCCTTGGTCAGGAATCCCTTCAAAGGATGTGTTAAGAATTTCAACCAAAAGGAAGAAAGGTTCTGTATCAATATGCTTTCTATGAAAACTAATATTAGTCATTCGTGGGAAAAAATCTAAAACAGACTCTTTCCTTGTCTCTAATCTCTAATCTCATGCCCTATCTGCTCAAAGTCTATAGTGATGTGGCTGTAGTAAAGAATGATTGGGATCTTAAAAATGCTATTTCACTAATAGCCTTGTTGATCCTGGTAACACAGAATATCCCTTCTTTGGGTCATTCTTATAATTGACAGGAGAGGTGGGTCCAGATACAAAAGGACCTTACAAATGGAATAATGTAGGTAAGGTAGAGATAAAAAAAAAATAAACAAACATGCCACTGGACACTTGTGAGTTACAGACTAATATAATATTTGCATTTGGCCAGTGTCAACTTCTGACTCTGGGTGCATAACAGGTCATAAGGATGTCTTTGTTCATAGGTTATGCAGCATAAAGGAGTTCCTGTCCTTGGAGCCAGACATTAAAGAGATTGAATTTTGGTTCCAATACTTAATAGCTGAGCCATTTGGCAAATTTCATTGTAGATAATTTTGTAAATTATCTCTTTGGACCACATTTTTCCTCTCCTGTAAAATGTGGATAATGATATCTATTCAAAGAGTTTTAAAGAATAACAGATTACACACAGATATAGGACAAGCATATAGGACAAGGATATAGAATATGATCATTTAATAATAGTTGTCTTAATATTTATGTTATTATTATGTTGATGTATTTGAACTTCATTTTAATAAGCTAGTGCTAGTGAATGACAAAGAGGCATCCCCGTGGTCTCACAGGTTAACAAAATAAGTATTAATCTCTTGAATGTTTTGAAAATGGGCCCCCAACCTCGGTATGGGGAATGGACAAAGGATAGGAACAAGAGAAATCCATTTCTCTTAAAGAAAAGCTGGGGAATGAGAGATAAAGACAGCTCCAGAGAAGTCTGAGAACTACAGTCATGCTTGACCCATGATGGCTCTAGAATTTTCCAGGAGGAATATAAAACTCTCAAAAGTCATGTGATAGTAGTTTCTCTAAAATCTTTTTAAGAAATATCCTGCTGTTAGGAAAGAAAAAAACAAGATTTATCATGAGGAGAACGCAGTGGAAGACATGGAAAAGGAGTATAGAGCAATTGAATAGAGCAATTTACCAAGTTTTCTCAAGTTTCTATTTCTTTAAAGTCTAAATTAAAATTTTGGAGTATCCTTGCCCTTCAATTTTAGAGTCAAAGACAAACCAGGCAGAGAACATTTGAGGCAGTAGGAAGTAAAGAAGAGAGCTTTGGAGTTAGGTTAAGATTCAATTTCCAATTTTTGTTAGGATCGTGTGTGACATTTGTCAAATTATTTGGCCCTTAAAAAGCCAAAACTGACATATTGCCCCTCTTCAAAAGCATTTCTTATTCCACAACCAGACAAATAAAACAAATACTGTGCCTTAAAGTAAATCAAAATGAAAAGTATCGTCCTACCTGATTCTGTGATTCTGGTACCCTAAATATAAAACCTTGACGATTTCCCAGAATCCTGAACTTTCTAACAGACACGATGTTATCCTGGATTTTTGCTGTTGATCTCTGAAACTGGGTCATGACCTTTAGGGATAAGATAAACATGTGAAAAATGATGTTTTTCTCTAATTATGAATATATTAGCATAAACCTGGTAATCATGATATTTTGCATTTATTTTCTAACAACTCTGTTGAGGTATAACTGACATAGACTAAAGAATACAATTTGATAACTTTGATCTATTTATACCCCTGCAAAACCATCACCACAATCAATACAATGAACATATCCATCACCTGCAACGTTTCCTTATACTTGTTTTCATTTCTTCACCCACTTCTATCCACAGCACCTCTCCCGTCACCATCAACGATCTCTGTTGTTGAGATTGGTTTGTACTTGCTGGCATTTATCTAAATGAAATTATATAGTATGTATTCTTTTTTACTTCTGGATTTCTTTCACTTAGCAAAATTATTCTGGGATTTATCCATATTGTTACATGAATCAATTGTTTATTCTTTTAAATTGTTAGGTAGCATTCTACCATATGGGTATATGGCTATACCAGATTTGTTTATGTATTCATTTGTTGATACACATTTTGATTCTTTCTTTTCAATTTCAAATAAAATCTTTGTATGGATGTGTGCTTTCATTTCTTTTGGGTAAATACCTATGAGTGGAATGGAAGAATCATATGGTATGTTTTCTTTTTAAAAAAATACCAAAGTGTTTTCCAAGGGGCTTGTGCCGTGTAATAGTTTATCACTGCTATAACAAAGTATCACAAATTTTGCAACTGAAAATGACACAAATATTTATTTTTTAATTAATCAGTTAGAGCCATGTTTTCCAAAGTTTGTTTCTGCTTTTGGGTTCCACATACCAATGGATTTTAATATGAGTTACGGATCCAAATGTAATTTGAGGAAGGGGAGGATTTAATAAAATTCAATAAACAACATATTATATTCTTCTGACTATTGATACTGCAGGAAATATTTTCATGGGTAGAATTTACATCACCCTCATGGACATATCTTTTAGACTAAACCAAGAAACCAAGTGAGAATTTCCAAAGGTATTTCTGTTCAGAAGATGACTTTTTAGACATAAATTACTTGATTCAAGTTCAACAAAACAAGAATTAGCCACTTTGGACTACAACAATTAAATGAAAGTTTACATGGCAAAGTTCTGAATTCTTTAACAAAAGCAATTTTATCCTTGAAGTTTTATCCTAGAATTTTGAATTTTGAATATGATGAAATTTCTGTTTGTCTACCATGAAAAGACTAAAGCAAACCTTGGTAATTGAGTGTGCGCACATGCGTGCGCACTTGTGTGTTCTTTCCTTTAAATATTTATTGAATGTATTTATTTATTTAGGCAGCTAGTCCTTCAAAAATCTTATTTCCTTTACACTCTTTGCTAGTAAACTTCTCTTCCCTTCTAAATGTTTTTGGCTGTGAGCCTTTCTTTATGCCTCACCCCTGAGCCTGTTTCTTTTGTTTGTTTGATTGGTTGGTTTTTGCTTTTTTACTATAAAATGAGGATGGAATAACCTAAAGGACAGGCAGCATTGTTCTGAGAAAAAAATGTATATTCGTATAATTTGGTAATTGTATAAAATGGCATTATGTAGTGAAAATGGAACAAGCCCTATTCAGCTTTGTCCTCAGTACCTAACACAGAGCCTAGTACATAGGAGCTCAACTACTTGGTGGAATTGAGGATACAATACATTTAATCTCATAAAATAGGATTGCTGGGCTTCAGCCATACTGCATTAAGAATTAAAATTAAAAACTGTGAGGACTGGAGAGAACTTTGTAAAGATGCCTGTCATGCTGAAAAAAGAGCAGAAAGTGAAGCCAAAAGACCTTTTTGTGAATGCCATTATTTACATATGAAGTGATATTTTCTATTCCAACCTTTTACAGATGAAGAATTTGCAGCTCTATTGAGTTAAGTGATTTATCTACAGCCTTAGATAAATCACTTAACTGTCAATGCTGTCTAAATGGTGACCATCTTCTATTTCCTCAGCCCCTGAATCAAGTACTATTTAAAAAAATATTTATTTATTCATTAGAAACAGAGAGAGGCAGAGACACAGGCAGAGGGAGAAGCAGCCTCCTTGCTGGGAGCCTTATGCAGGACTCAATCCCAGGACCCCAGGATCAAGACCTGAGCCAAAGGCAGATGATCAACCACTGAGCCACTCGGGTGTCCCTCAAGCATGGGCTCCAGATTGGGTGTCCGAAATTAAGACTGTGCTCTTACTTGGCACCCATCTGGAGAGTTGGAAGAGAGGCGGTGTGTTGGAGAATCCAAGCATGCCCAGAGGAATGGCTCCTCAAGATTGCGCCTTGGGACTTGTAAGGGATTTGGGTTATCCCAGTACTTGCATGATGAACAACACTATTCACAGAGTGGTGATTTCTGCTTAAAAGGCAAATGACAATTTATCCTGTCTTCCTAAAATAAAATAGAAAATCCATTAAATAGGACAGGAATCAAATATATCTATATTTTTTTTATCCACTTACTGCTTTTGCAATTTAGGTAATGTACTCTCAGGTGATCTGATTCAGCAAGAAAACTAACTTACATTTCCTTTTATCAAGAGCTTTCTGGATCACCAGTGCTTGGTCGATTATCTAAATCTTAAGTGTTGTTGCTTTGGTCTGTAAGGGATGCTGGTAGTCCTTGAAATAGTGTTGGGTTCCTTCAGACCCTTTCCATGAAGTTACTGACAGGAAAATTATTCTTCTGAGATGTCATGGTGATTCTCCCAAACTGTAGGAGTTCCTAAGAATCTATGTTTAGAGTTCAGGAAATTTAATACATGAGTATAGAAAGCCAAATTGACATTTTTTTTTCTGTTTGCTCTGTCTGCAAATATGAGTGTTAGGCTGAAGTTTACTTCTACACTACTGAAGATGAAAATGTTTGCTATGTATTTATATAATTTAAAGAAAGTAAAGATTAAACTTAATATAGAAAGAAAGGAGTAGGGAATAACTGGAAAGAGTAGAGAAATTGGGATCAAGAAACATCTGTGGAAAAGTGAAATGAGTCAAGTAGCTGTTCCTTTTTTTTTTTTTTTTTTTTTGCTGTTCTGTTTGTTTCCTGTTTTCTTACTCATGGGCCTGCCAAATTTTCCTCAGAAATTTAGCACCCATATTAAGGTAAATGATGTACTACGTATGCCTGTATGATGTAAAGAGCTGCCTTGGAAATTAACACATTGAGGGGTGCCCAGAGTCATTAATTTGGAAAGGAGACTCAGGGAGTGGAGTTTTCACCCTTTATCTTGGAGAAAGGAGGATTTTGCTACAAATTACTTTTTCTCCTTTCAAGAATGCAACAAATACACCCATAGCATATTAGGAACTGTATTAAATGTTGGGCAGAAAAGCAAGTAAAGACACAAGGAAGTAGTCTGGGACTCACAGCCTTTGTTAGGTTATAGTTCTCGGTCCACTTTCTGATTTTGTCAGAGTAAAGGACAGAGCGGTGCTAGTGTAGGTAACACTACAATATTTCATTCATTTATCTGACAAATTTAGATGTGCGTGAATTTTAAAAGGCCCAGGAGATACACATAATCAATTGTAATAAGTAAGTGTGAGATAGTGATAAATAGGTGATTAGAACACAGTTGCTCTAGGAACCCATTAGAGAGGCACATAAAGACATCACAGGTGAGGGTACCACTGAGATGAGAGTTAGAGAACACAAAAGGGGTAGGCCTTCTGAGTAATGGAACCTAATGCTATTCTTAGTGAAGGAACAGTCAAGAAAAGAAAGTGCGTGATATGTCAATGGCATCTGGGGGACTACAGCCACCAGGTAGCAAAACTGCACTAGGTAAGTCAAATGAGTTAGGAGAGGACCAACAGGAAGACTAGATAAAAAAAAGGCCTTACAAGAAAGAGGCCTTTTAAGTTTTGCGAAAAGGATATTTGCTTTTTATTTTCAAGGGAGGGGATTTTTAAGAAAGCTAGTGTAAAATATTCAATTCGAAATTATAAATATGACCCCAATAGGATTGTTGTGTATTGATTCTTCACCAAAAATGCCAGAGAAAAGCAGTAGTAAGGCCCCTGTTATAGTAATAGAGGAGGGTAATCAGAGCCCTACAATGAAATCAGTAAGTGTGGAAAGGAAAAGTCATCTGAGTTGTATTGGGAAGACAAAGTTGCTTGCACCTGAGGATTGGTAGATGGAGGGGTAAGGAAGAGGATGAGTGGGTGAGTTGAGACAGGGGTTATGGATTTAAGTTCAGTTTGAACATACTGAAATGCATGGGTTTATTTCCAGTGAACATTCTAGAGTTCTGGTCTGACTTAATATTCCCTAAGCAAAGTTCCTCATCAACAATATAGATAAACCCCACCATTATTTCAAGCAATTTTAGGGGTTCTGGGAAAGTCTTAAAATATTTAATTTTCCTAGTTAAAAATTTCCAAGTACATCTTAAATGCATACACACAAATCCTGTATTAGTCGGCATGCCTTATCCATTTCCCCAATTTTACTTTAAGTTTTATTGCACATACTACAGCAGACCCTGTTGGCTACCCCAGTCCCTGTTTCCAACCATCTGACTCCCTTGCCGCTTCCACAGAGGATGAAGAAGTTAACTGCTCAGTTTATGATGTTCCCTGCACCAGTGGTGACCACGTGGCACAATCCTAGGCAATTGCACAAAACAAAATCTTCTGGGGGCTAATTTTTAATTAAAAAAATAATTCTTGTATTATCTTTCCATCTCTTCTTCCTGCCCTGATAAAATACCTGGAGCTAAAACAGTTATCTTGGGTTCATTAGAATCCCAAGGACTCTCTGATTGATACTGTTGATATATGAAGCCAGTTTCAGTGACTCTAAAATTTTCATTGTATGAGAGAGATACAAGTTCTCATTTATTGAAGACATGGTAATTAGGTTTTCTGTTAATTGTAGCTGCATGCTTTCCTAATTGATACACAGTCCCATATAAAGCCTTAGATACAACATATAATCTTTTCTACGACTGAAATATAGAATCCCATTAAAGTAACCAAATTGACTAATAATAAATCTCCACTCCTCAAAATAGTCCTTGATACTGAGGAACATATGCAGTTAAATATGTTCCAAATGGATTGATCAAATTTCCTAATTGTACGAAAAATGTAGGTAGAAATAAAATATGTTCCAAATACATTGATCCAATTCTCTAATTGTACTAAAAATATAGGTGGACTAAAAATACAACGGGACTAGGAAATATCCATCCTAATATTGTAACTGGAAATGTTCTGAAATGGAATAAACAGGAAACAACAGTAGGAGAAGGGAAGTATAGTATAAATATCACTGAGTATGTATTGAGGTCCCCTGATAAACAATAGCCACATTATCTGATTTTGTTTTTACTTTAAGAAACAAGAAGTGAATTAAATCTTATCAACTTCTGACCAATTATTTAAGTCCCTGTCACTGGTATAATCCAAGCAGAAGGTGAGTGGGTGCTCACTTAAAAAGGTGATCGTAGAAGATGTATGTGTCAATTATCTTTTTCATGATGATGTTACATAATAAACCATCCCAAAACTCATTGGCTTAAAAAATGTTTATTATCACTCATGAGACTTCAGGTGAGGTTGACAGTTTGTCTAGGGTCAATGAGGTTTCCCTCACTGTAGTTAGCTGTAGATCAGCTAGTCAGCCATGCTCATCCTGGCTGGGCTTTCTCACAGTTCTGAGACCTTTGCTGGGCAACTAGACTCATGTAGCTCTGTCTCATGTGGTCTCTCATTCTCTAGCAGATGACCTCAATCTTATTCTCTTGTAGAGAGAGAGGACCATGAAAAAAAGTAGAATTGCATGAGGTCCCTTGAGTTCTAAGCTTGGAACTGGCTCAGTGTTCCTTCCATCACATTCTATTGTCTGAAGCAAGTCGTGAGGCTAGTCTAGGTACACAGAGTAGGGGAATAAATAGCCTTCACCTCTTGATTGGAGGAGCTGCAAAGTTACACTACAAAAGATGTGGATATGGGGAGGGGTGGAGAGGAGACCTTTTTTTTGTAACCAATCTACTTCAGTAATTACATATCAGGATATAGGGTTGAACTGGTGACCTTTAAAATCCCTTCAACCTTGGAACGGAAACTGAATTAAACTTGAAAGGAATCCTTGATTCTTTTGTCTCAGAATAGTGTTCCCTGAAAGATTTTTATCCTTCAATGACTCTGATAGGAAAAATTGTTGATCTTAATTCTTAAGGAGACATGTCTAGGTAGATCAATTTGGACCTCTGAAAAGGAGACAGTAAAATGGAGTTTAGCATACAAGACATTCAGAGGAAATGCCTGGGAAGGCAGGGGCTGCTTTCCAACTGTGATGCTGATTATATTATATACCTGTGGAAACGAAGTGGGAAGGAGGAGTCCAGAAGGAAGAGACTCAGACCTCAGTGCAGTTCTGAGAAGTTTTGGCCATTCCAATATGCAAAAATAATGATCAAGTTCAAGTATCTTTGCTCTGCTTAGTTACTGGCTAGCAGCAGCCTAGGCAAAGTGTATCCTGGTATGAACAAGATGTATCTCAAAGTGGGGCAGTGGGAGATTGTCAATCACCTATGCTCCAGACATCAGGTTCCTTTGGAGGAAGACCTGAGTGCATCAAGTTCATTCTACTATAAAAAGAATGTAAAATATAATAGGTGTTCAAAAATTTGGGGTGCCAAATGGTTTCTGAGTCAGTCATATTAATGTAATCAGAGCCAGAGCTAGCTGTAGGAAGAACAATTGTGCTAGGATTCCGTGGCTAGATGCCTGAACTCAAAAGTAAAAAGTGTTCTTATTTGTTATGGATGGTACTAAATATCTCTCCAAACACGGTCTTCTACTCTCTACATACCAAACGTGAAAATCATATCTTCCCTATTATTTATGTTGTGCTCTCTACAATGCCTCTTATGTACTCTCCACCAATAAAATACCTATACTTCAAAGCCCTGTCCAAGTTGCATCTCTGTGGCCATTTAACAGAAACTCTCCCTTCAAACACGTAAGTAATATTATCATACCGCTGTTTGCCCCTGAATGTATTTATGCCCTTATAATATTAGTTAGATTGCCATGCTGTTTAGAATTTAGGTTGAGGGTAGAGACTATGAACAATTGTTTCAATCACCAACTTTTGTAATTTCTCCTTCCTTATTCTGTTGGGTAATGTGGAAAGAGAAAAGGGAACTGGGTGGAAAGCCACTCTGCTATAAAGATATGTTTAGTCAAAAGAATGTATGTATGTGATGGAGGAATAGAAAAGTAAAGATTACTTGGGGTCATGAGAAGAATTCCAAATCTCCTGACTGTGCTTATCTGAAGATACAGTCTGTGGATCACTTATTATCACAATAACACTATAGAAGGAGGATCTATGGATTTTGTCAAGTCTCCCTCCCCTAAAATTCCTTACTTTCACATTCTTTTCAGTTCTGTCTCAGATCTATGACAACTCTCCATCCTCCTCCTCCTCATATTGGTTGAATGGTTGTGGAGAGCCTCCTAATTGGCTTCCCTGCTTTCATTCCTTCCAATGAATTCTTTATCAGCATCCAGAGTCATTTTATAAAATCACAAAAATATTATTTCATTTCTCTGTGTGAAACAATAGTTGATTTAGAAGTCTGAAAACATTCTAATCCCATGTATTCTGCATGTGGTTTTCTTTCTCTTAAAATCTTTCAGATTTTTGTCATGTGTTGTGTAGTGACTCAGTGGTTCTTTTAAATCTGGCAGTTCATTACTTCAGATCTGGAAACTGTATTGTTTTTATAAGATTCCTTTCTTTGTTTTAAAATTCTTCCATATTGAGCCTCCAAATTAGTTTGTTTCTTTACTTAATCCTGATCTCTATATTGCAATATCTTCACTAGGCAATAGAAATAATTCACTAGAACATGACTCCTCAAACTTGCTTATGACGATTATGGTCTATTTTGATATATTAATTAAGTGACAAACTATGATAAGTCATAATTTTTTTCCTTTTGCTCTCTTTTTAGTGGTTTCATGTGTCTCATCTGATGGGCTTGCTAAGAGTTTAGCTTAAAAATTCACCAAGAAATATGTTCATATCATTTTTCTTTCTTCAAAGCAGTGAGATAAATTGGGTTGTTGGAAGTGAGGGTAAAGTGCAATGTAATATAAATTTAGAAAGTAGGTCAGGTCCTACTTCTGTGTCAGGGATAAGAAATGAAGCTAAGATTCAGAAAGGGAATATTCAGTAATTGACACAAAGAGAGAGAGCTCCCTAAAGTCAAAGTCATTTGTCATTTGGTTATGGAAGTCGGAACCCTAATCAACAGCATAAACTCAAGGGAAGATAACACCTCTTTCACTGTGGAATTTACAAAGTATAATAAGATTTTGAGTATAGACAGTAAAAGGAAAAGAGAGAGTAGAAGAAAGGTAGACCAGTGAGTCAGGTGGCATGGGGTAATGGGAAAATCACTGGATTAGAAACTGATTTTAATTCTGGTTCAGCACTTGACCAAGTGCCAGGCAGACACATGTCTGCTTGTGGCTCAGGATCTGCCATAAAATGTAAGAATAAAATAATATATGTGACATCTTTAAGGACAAATTTTTACAAAAGCTTAACAATTCTTATGACTGTCAAACTATTTCAATTTACACTTGGATCTGTAAGATAGAAATGACAATTATATTATTTTACTTATCATTTTTTTAGATAAGGAAATGAAATGTACTAAATGAAAGAAAAAGTCGATAAAATAAAAGCTTGCACATTTTGTTCCATTAAATATAACACACATTTAGCTGAATATTTATGATGACCTGCACCAAGTGGAAGAAGTTGATATCCTCAAACATTGCAGTGACTTATTCAGAAATAATTGGTAAAATATATGATGAGTTTAACAAACTGAAACAGTGGTATGTTATTCTTTGTGCTCTCACTTGTCTATGATGATTTAGGGATAATCTTACTCATAGTAGTTTATGAGCTCTGAAACTCATTTCTTGAAATAATTCATAAATAAAAGAAGTGTTGTTAACATATGGAAAATATTAGATAGGCTGTAAACATTTCTTCTATGGACTAATGCCCACTTGGCTGCTATGATAAAGAAGCTATGTGGCTACTTAACAAGTAGATTGGCTAGACTGACTCTGGGGAACAATTCTAGCTCTACAAATCTTAAATAGACTATAGGTTAATCATTATCTTCTGAACCATTCCCCAAGTGAAATATTATATTTAGAATATTAGAGCATTTCTGATTTACACATCTGTGTCTTTCCACTTACTGTTGTCCCTGAAACATTTTCTTTCTTTATTCTTCACCCAGATTTTGCATCTTGAAAAGCCAGCACTGTCATTTCTCAGATAAACCTTTACTAATCTGTTCTTTTATTTACTTCAATGCAAGTCCCTATGTCCCCATGCCATCATCTGCGTAGTATATTTATTACACTAACAATTGTGGATCATTAGTCTGTGTCTTCTCATGGACTGTGTAGACATAAGATTAGGACCTGATATGATCATGTTTTCCCAGTTCCCAGCACAATACTTGCTTTGCTAGATATCCTCACTAAAACAGTAAAGTAAAGCAAAACAGCATGGATTTTACAATTGAAAAACTTTGATTTCAGCCTCAGTTTAGCTCACATCTAGCTAACTTACTTTGGGGAGTCAATCAATCAATCAATCTCTCAGATTTTTAGTTTTCTCAGTTTTTGGATGGTGGTAACAATATTTTTGTTATACACTTATTGAGATGTGAATGTGATATTAATGAAAGCTACCTTGTAAGCAGAAAATCTCATATTAATATCACTATTGCTATTGTCCTACAGAAGTAAAAAGATATCAGAACTTCTTGATCACACAATAACTGGCAAATACTGACACCAAATGCCTGTATATTTTTAAAGATTCAAATCCTTCTAAAACATATTTCCCAACTAAAACTATATTATGAAACATAAAAGACTCCTTATGAACAACACTGAGGGACTGACTAGGGCATGTTTTGATGTTTGGAGTAGAGGTGTGGCATAAGAGTAGTTAATCTGCAACCAATGTCACTGAAGGGAGGACAGGAGACAGATAAGACATGAGTGTGTAACCTAATTTTATCAGTCTGTGGATGAGTAATTAGAAAATGCTCTTCTATAAACTTGTAAGTAAAGGAATTCCTATTCAGAAGTCATAAATATCAATATCATGTTGTCTAAAAGCTAACATTTATAGAAAAAAAACTGGTTTTGATGGCTTCTTTTACTTTAAGTTGTAGATTAGAGCCAACCAGCAACTTTTGGAAGAGATAAATAAATTATGGTGTACAGATTTTCCTTTCCTTTGAAATAATATTATTTTGTCAGCCTTCATTTATGTGTCAAGAAGCCCTGCATAAAAGGCACTGGACAAGTATTCAGATGATCTGAAAGCAACTCCCATGTAGAAGGAAAAAGATGAAGAATGACATTTATTTTATTTATATAAAAAGCCAAGTCAGGACTGCTGCTTTGGGGTAGGGTGGAGAATTTCATAGCAGACCAACACTTCTGATGAAACTAGTTAGAAAAATCAGATAAAATATGATTTAAAAAATTTAATAATAAGTGTCAGAGAACCATAAAATTATGAGGACTACAGAGTAGGATGAAGAAAACTTTTAAATGAAAAGATATGTGGCACTTGGATGGCTCAGTTGGTTGAGCGTCCAGCTCTTGATTTAGGCTCAGGTCATGATCTCAGGGTCCTGAGATGGAGCCCAGTGCATTGGGCTCCAGGCTCAGTGAAGAGTCTGTTTGAGATTCTCTTTCTCCCTCTGCCCCTCTTTCCCCCCACCAAATAGATAAATAAATCTTAAAAAATAAAATTAAACAAACAAATAAATAAATACTTAGGTGAAATCAGGCTTTCAGCTCTCCTTGTAAACAGTATCTGATTCTGGACATGGGCTGAGAGTCTGGGCTCCCCCCAGGCTTGCAGTACTTCTGGGGTGCAGAATAAGCAGCAGTGATTGCCACAGTCCTGAAGGGTTTGAGTGACAGGGTCAGAGATGGGAATGTCTCAAACAATGGTCAACTTCTTCCTTAATACATTTCTGGAACCCAAAATCTGCATAGGATAAGAGACTGAAGAACTGAGCCCAAATTTCAGAAGCTGAGTAGAATTATCCACAGCCTCCTGTGACTTAGAAAATAAATACTTACTAGAGATGAGGAACTTAAAAACAAGAGATGAAAATGGAAAACTCCCCCAGCAATGGTGAACTGACATAGAGGCAGGGTCCCCATGTCTTTTTTCCTGGAGGCACTTGCAGATCTGGGAATGGCTACAATCTAAGAGCACCACTGCTGTCGGCAGAGAAACCAGCAGAGCTTTTGTCACTTACTCAGAATCGGAGTGATAAAATTGGAAATTTCAGAGACTTTAAACACAGCTGGTCTCCTCCTCAAGACTATTGTCAAACTGTGATGTTGTGTGGGATGGGAAGTTAAAGACCTAGGCTGAAAACTCAAAATCAGAGCAGAAATTCCTGCAGTTTTTCATTTCTGAAGACACAGAGGCTTGCAATGATCTCAGCTGGGAGCCTTCAAGGGCCATCCTCCACCCTAGGGACCAGTACAAAAAAGTTGAAAGTCTTAACATAACTGTCACAGAGTGTGGGCATAGAGCGATCCTGATTTGATTAAAGTGATCAGTCTCCCAACCAAGTGGCAAAAAAGGTGGGGAGCCCTCCTAACCTGAATATATAACAATTCAAAGCACCTACATTTATGTTCCCAACAGGTGTCATTCAGTGAAAAATTACTAGGCATGTATAGAGAGGTCCTATGTAATCATAAGACCACACCCTAAAACACAACATAACTAGAAGCTCACCAGCAGGTGTCCAGATATCAGAGTTGGCAGACATATTCTTAAGAATGAATGTGATTAGGATGGTAAGAAAACAGAGGAAAAGAGGAAAAATGGAAAGAATGCAAAATTTTAACCTGGAACTGGAATTTATATTACAAGGAAATCAAATGAATGTTATTGAACTAAAATATATAATCTTTGAATCAATGATTTTAACAGCAAATTGTCTGTTCACAGGAAGAACAGTCAATAGAAAATATCCAAAACAGAGAGAAAAATGAGTTTATAAAAATAGAATAGAGTAAAAGAGACATACAGGCCATGATCAAAAAGTGTAACATATTTGTAACTGGAATTCAAAAAGGAGAGGAAAGAAAATAGAAATTAGGCATTTTTAAAAGAGATGACAGTTGAACAATTTCCTAAAATGATGAAAGACAATACCCACAGTTTTGGGTAGCTCAAAGAAAACCAGATTAATAAACATACATATAGAAATATCTAGGCACATCATGGTCAAATTGCAGAAAACCAAAGAGAAAAAGAAAACTTAAAAGAAGTAGAGAAAAAGAGGCATATTACTTTTACAGAATCAACTGGCAGCTCACTTTTCTACAGAACTTGTGGAAGTCAGAAGAAATTCTAATGATATCTTCAAAGTGCTAACATACAAGTAACTGCTAACATAGAATTATATATCCAGCAAATATATTCTACAAAGATGAAGGTAAAAATAAAGACACATTTGGAATAAAACAGAGTGAATTCATTAGCAGCAGTCCTATATTTAAAAAAAATATGAAAGATTTCTATAGGAAAAATTATTGATTCCAGTGAAATCATGCAAGTGAATGAAAGAATAAAAATCACTGGAAAGAGCAAATATGCAGATAAATGTGAAGGAATACTGACTTCAGAAAAGACTATCTGTAATGTCTTATGAATTTAAAAATATATGTAGAATTGAAATGTGTGAAGAAATAACCTGAAAGGCATGAGGGATAAATGGAGTTAAAGTGGTGTAAGTTCTGCAATTAATGGGAAATGATAAAAGTAATATTTATGCTCTACTGTACTAACTCAGGAATGCCTACTACAGCATATGAAGTAACCACTAAAAGTAATAAATACAGTGAAAAATGAATAAATAAATAGGGTAAAATTGAATAATAAAAATCACATTTGAAAAATAAAAAGTATAAAAATGTAAAAAAGAAAACGCGTGTCGAATAGAAAACAAAGAGGTCAATATAAGCACAACTAAACAATAATTAAATTAAATATTAAAAAGCATATTTAAATACATAAAATAAAAATAATGAATGAAATAAGCAAAGATATTCTGTGCAAATACTTAGTAACAGAAAGCTGTTGTGGTTTTGTTACTATCAAGCAAAACAGATTTTAAGGTAAATATTGCTAAAAAATAGGTTCATTTTATATGATAAAGGGGAAAAATTGTCAGAAAGATATAAACATGTTTAATCTGCATTTCTCAATCACATATCTTTCGAACACATAAAGCAGAACAAAAATTAATGTAATTTAAAAGCAAACTTGACAGAGTACCTGAGTGGTCTACCTTCAGCTCAGGTTGTGATCCCAGGGTCCTGAGATCAAGTTCCACGGAGGGGAGGAGACTCCCCCACAGGGAGCCTGCTTCTCCCTCTGCCTACGTCTTCCTCTCTCTGTGTATCTTTCATAAATAAATAAATAAATAAATAAATAAATAAATAAAAGCTTTTAAAAAATGAATGAAAGCAGAATAGACTAGCAGAATAGTGCTAGATGGAGACATTAGCAAACTTATTTCTATAGCTTATAGAACAATTAGAACCTAGTTAGGATAAAAAAGTTCTGAAAAATCCAATGAATATGCTGTTCTGACTGGTCTATATAGAGTATCCCACCCAATTACAGCAGGCATCACATTATTTTCCAGTGCACAGAAAGAATTTACTAAAATGATCATATACTGGGCCCTGAAGAAACTTTTAACAGACTTCAAAGAACTAGTATCATTGACAGTACCATGTTTGATCTCTAGCGGAATTAAGCCATAAATAAATAAAAAAGATAATTTGAAAATCTTCAACTTTTGGAAATTCAGGAATGCACTCCCAAGGAATGCATGGGTCAAAGAAGAAATTACAACTGAAATTAGAGAGTATCCTGCATTGAATTACAGCAAAGCTACATTTTTTTCTTATTTTTCTTTCTTTTTTCTTTTTTTTTAAAGTTTTTATTTAAATTCTAGTAGTTAATATACAATGCAATTTTGATTTAAGGAGAATGCAGTGATTCATCACTTACATACAACACCCAGTGCTCATCATAACAAGTGCCCTCGTTATTACCTACCACACATATAGCCCATCTTTCCCACACCCTTCCATCAATCCTCAATTTCTTCTCTATCTTTAAAAGAGTCTTATGGTTTGCCTCCCTCCTAGGCCTCAGCTAAAGTAGAACTCAGAAGCGAATATTCAGTTTTATGTGTAGATACTGACAAAGAAAGAAAGAAGGTAGCCAAAAACACCAGCAAAACTAAGTTAAATAAAATGGAATAAAATAATAAACAGTGGACAGTAATAAAATATAGAAGAGATTCAATAGAGAGAAGCAACAAAGATGACAGTTGGTTCTTTTAAAAAACTGTCATTGATGGGACACCTGGCTGGTTCAGTTGGTTAAGTGTCCAACTCATGGTTTTCAGCTCATGATCTTAGGGTTGTGAGATCAAGCCCCACCTAGGACTCCCCCCTCAACATGGAGTCTGCTTGACGATTCTCTCCCCGTGTCCCTCCCCCAAAGCATGCACACATCTCTCGGTCAAATAAATACTCTTAAAAAATTATCACTGATAGGGGGATCCCAGGGTGGCTCAGCGGTTTAGCGCCTACCTTTGGCCTGGGGCATGATCCTGGAGTCCCGTGATCAAATCCCACATCGATCCCTACATGGAGCCTGCTTCTCCCTCTGCCTATGTCTCTGCCTCTCTCTCTCTCTCTGTGTGTCTCTCATGAATAAATAAATAAAATCTTTAAAAAAAATTATCACTGATAAAAAGCTAGAAAGAGTGATCCACAAAAAGGAAGGAAGAAGGGAAGAAACAAGAAAAGAAGAAAGGAGGATAGAAAGGGAGAGGAAACACAAATTGCCCACAGAAAGAATGATGTCACTACATATCCTACACATATAAAAGTGACCAGGGAAAAATAAAAATAACTTTTTTGCTGAAAAAAATTGTACAGTTTGGAAAAAATATATCCTTCCTTAAGAAAAAATTTACTTAAGGTGCTTGGGTGGCTCACTCAGTGAAGTGTCTGACTCTTGATTTCAGCTCAAGTCGTGATCTCAGGGTTGTGAGATCAAGCCCAGCATCATGCTCCTCACTCAGCACAGTCTGCTTGAGATTTTATTCTTTCTCCCTCTCTCTCTGCCCCACCCCCTGCTCATTCTCCTCTCTGAAATATAAATAAATAAATAAATAAATAAATAAATAAATAAATAAATAAAATCTTTTTTTTAAAAAAAGAAAAAAACTTATAGAAACTGAAGCAGACAAAAAAATCTCTAGCATAGCATTTAGTAAAGAAATGAAATCTATTGCTAAATATAACTTACACATACGAAGCAAAAACAACCATAGCAAGAAAACCCCAAAACATAAACTTCACTAACAAATTTTTCCAAATATTTAAGGAAAAAAAAATAGCACCAACCTTACAAAATTCTTCCAAGGAATAGAAAAAAAGGGAAAACTTTCCAATTCTTTTTATGAGGCCAATGAAATCTCGATCCCAAAACTTGCTAAGCAAAGGGAATTTTGAACAACTCTTTATTTAGTTCAGTAAGCCTAGTAAAATACATATAAAAGATAATACATCTTGGCTAAACTAATATTACTCCAGAAATGAAGGAGTAAGCTAATATTCGAGAATCAATCAATGTAATTCTCACAGGAGCAAGAAAGTGTGGAGTGAAGAAAGTGGGGAAAAATTGTATTATATTTTTCCTAGATGCAGAAAAATATTTGAGAAAATTCAACACCATTCAGAGTAAAAGAAAAAAAAACTCTCAGTAAATTGGAAATAGAAAAAACATTTCTTTATTCTAATAAATATGGATGAGTTTCTCATTATATTGAGGTAAAGAAGCCAAACAAAAAATGCACACAGTAATTCTAGTTATATTAAAGTTCAGAACCAAGGGAAAGTGATCTGCGCTGTTTGAAGTCAGAGCAATGCTTATTATTTGTCTTAGTCTGCTCAGGCTGTCATAACACATACTGTAAATTGGGTGGCTTAAACAACAACAACGTATTCTGTTCTGAAGGCCGGGAGGGCCAAGATCAAGACATCATCAAGTGTGTCTCATCTGAAGGTTCTTCTCATGGTTTGTATGTGGCCACCATCTCACTGTGTGCTCACATGACCTCTTCTTTAGGCATGTATGGGAAGAGAGAGCAAGCTCTCTGGTGTTTCTTCTTCTAAGTGTGAGAGCCCCAACCCTCACGATCTCATTGAACCCTAATTACATCCCAAGGGCCTATCTCCAAATACCATCACATTGGAAGTTAAGCTTTCAATATATGAATTTTGAGAAGACCCAAACATTCAGTCCAATAACATCATTCTCCTGAAGCAAGTAGTGACTAGGAGTATGCATAAGAGAGCTTCTGGAATGCTGACCAAGTTCTGATTCATGAACTGGCCACTAGTTACATGGAAGGATACACCATAAAACTACGTCAGGTTATACACTTAAAATCTGTGCACATTGTGGTGTATATGTTATGTTTAAAAACAACTCACACATTTCTCAGAAAACTGTGTGATGTCCTTCTTGTATATATTATAACTTCATGACTTCTTGCTTCTTTATAGATATAGGAAATATGCCAAGACAATCTATATCAGTTTTGATCATTTTCCATTCTAAGAAGGTTTGTTTTGCATTTCTCAGTTATCCAGCCTCATTTGATCATGATTTATGAAAATTCAACACAAGCAATAAATCTATTTATATATTACAATAAAAGAAAAACAAAAAAGAAGACTTAGCAGGAATTTTCTAGGTAGCTTCCCTGCAAAATATTGCATCATTCCATTTATGCCCTGAATCCTGACAATGTTGCTCATATTATTATAGGGAAAGGTACTCTGGAGTTATCTGAGCTTAAGTTCTGGCACTCCTCTGGTCCTGCTACCCCTGGAAAATCAGAAGTAGCCATTGCTTTCATTTTCCTTTCAGAGAGAAAGCCATGACTAACGTAAAATTGTCCTTGACCAGCTTTTATGAACATATGAGAGAGAGATAGAGGGGAAGCTGTATCTGGGGCTGCTAACCAACTATTTTTTTAAAATTGAACTCCCCCATAGCAATGTGTTTGTCACTTTTATTTTCTCATAAAAGCATGAGCCAAAAGGTGAAGATAAAGACTAGGCCTTCATCTATAGAAGCTCTGGCCGTTGGTCTGGGGCTGTAGAAATTTGTCCTATTTTGTAGAGGCTGACTCATGCAATGTCAGAATGTTATTCTGTTTTATATTGTCCCATTTTTCAAACTGTTGTTTATAAGCTTTGTAACAAAGGCTGCTAAATAAATCTTCTTGCTTGGAATTAAAATATAATACAAGAGAGGCAATTTTCTTTTTCTTAATGACTGTGGCCCATGAGTTTAAAATAACTTGGCCTATTAATCACTAATCAGATTTTCCAGATTGCCAAGTAAATATTTACCGTGGTATAAATCCTGTATAATTGTGCAGATCCCCATCATCCTTTGGGGAATATAAAATAATAAAACATTTTTAATATCTGCTTTAGTTCATTGCTTTAACTCTTGAATTGTTTACGATGGTCTACTGTGCTCTGTTTACAACTGTCAGAGTTTCTCACCAGTTGCTCAGCTTCTGCCTCAGTATTTACCCCCATATTGGTCAAACCTTTTTAAATGGTCCTAATATGCTTTCTACTGCCTGTGGTCCCTGCTATCTTCCTCCACCCCCAGCTCCAGGTCTACCATTTCAGAATATAGACATGAGGGCATCCCCAGTGGCGCAGCGGTTTAGTGCCGCCTGCAGCCCAGGGCGTGATCCTGGAGACCCTGGATCGAGTACCACATCAGGCTTTCTGTATGATGCCTGCTTCTCCCTCTGCCTGTGTCTCTGCCTCTCTGTCTCTATGAATAAATAAATAAAAATCTTTAAAAAAAAAAAAAGAGAATACAGACATGATCATGCCACTCTTTTAGTTAAAATCCATCCATATTTCTTTGCTGATTTCAGGAGGAAATTCAAAGTCTCGTTTGTAATAGAAGAAACTTCATTGCTTGGCCTTTGCCTAGTTACTTAACTGAATGAGTCTGGCAAATCCATTCTAATTTCTGCATCTTCTCTTTCTCCTTTGCAAAACTGGGATAATGTATTTCCTACCTCATAAAGCCCTGGTGAGGACTAAATGACATAAGGATGAGGGTAGTGGGGTAAGTGGGTGATGGGCATTAAGAGGAGCATGTGATATACTGAGCACTGGATATTATATAAGACTGATAAATCACTGACTTCTACCTCTAAAAACAATAATACACTATATGTTAATTACTTGAATTTAAATTAAAAAAATAAAGGACATAAGGTTTAACTTGGTGCCCAGCCTGGAATAAGTGAACAGAATACTGACTTTACTATTATTATTCTTACCTCCTAATTCCACTGTGTGTTTTCTTTAACACACCAAGCAATTAACACAATTCCCTGAGGACACTGACCAGGTGTCCCTCAGATTTAACTAAATCCTGACACTCTACCTGGAGATGGCACCAGGTTCCACAGATTAAGGTCTCAGTCCCACGAGGCTGCCCCCCTTCAGATGCCAATCACAAGCCCAACTTATTACCTGTGCTTATGACCAACCGACAATAAATCAAAGGTTTCTATGACTTTCTCTTTTGGTTCAACTAATATGCTAGAATGACTCACAGAACTCACAGGAAATCAGTTTCCTTACTAGATTACCAGTTTATTACCAAGGATATTAAAGGTGATAGCCCAGTGAAAAGTTACAGAGGCCTAGGTCTGCGAGGGAGAGGAGGGCAAGAGTTCCTGTGGGCCTAGGGTGCATCATACTCAAAACCTTGTCCTTTCAGGTTATTATTGAGCTTTCATTACATAGACATGACTCATTAAATCATTGGCCATTGGTGATTGATTAAGACCCTCTTTCCTCTCCAGAGGTCAGGGAAGGGGGCTAAAAATTCCAACCCTCTAATGACATGGTTGGCTGAGGACAACCAACCCCCATTCTCAGGTGCTTTCCTAAAGCAATCTCACTTAACATAACAAAAGGCAATTTTATCTCTAGCTCTCATGACAGGAAATTCCAAGGGTTCTTAGAAGCTTTGTTCAGGGACAACAGGGACAAAGACAATGTGAGTTTCCTATTATAAATGACAATATCACACCTGGCTAACTCCTTTGAGTTTTATCTGAAGGGATGATCTGCTCCAGGAACATTGTGCAAAGCCTGACTGTACTGCATGTGTCTTTTATTTGACTTCCTTTGTCTTTTCTGCACCATTCGTGATGGGTCAGCAGTCTTCAACGAAACAAAGCATTAGCTTAGTTTAAAAGTCTGTGAATTTTTTAAGTGGAATACTAGCATTATTGCCTTCTTTTTTGTGTGTTAGAGAAGTTAATTTTTTGGTTTGAAGTCTCTGAATTTTGCATCCTTTACGTGCATAAAATATTTCAAGATGGTTCTTCTCCATTGCCTGACAGAGCCCTGCTCCCCTGTTACTCCTCTGGGGAAAAGACATTGACATCCTAAGATGGAGTCATCATTCTGTACAGATTCAAAGAGAGGGGTGAGAGCATGATGAGGTTTTGATTTTAATGGATGGATGTAAGCTGTTCCCCACTGCTGTAGCTGATAAACTCTTTCCCATAGCTGCCAGGTGAAAATTTGAAATGGCCACAGGCCAGGTTGAGATGCACCTGAAGTTGTCCCTGAGTAACTCAACAATGACAAAATCTTCCATAGGGCCTAGAGCACCTGACATTTTTAAGTCACTGCTGCAAAGAAAGGCAAGTTTAATTACTGCAGATGAAATAAATCAGAAGGATCTCATTGGAAATGCAGGCATGCCAGACAGCCTTAGCTGCAGTCATCTCAGCCATCTGCCAATAAGGGTAATTTGCTTGAGCTTCTGAAGGAAGAGACTGCAAGTCTAAGGGGAAGCAAGAGCTAAAGACAGAGACTCTAAATGCTTGCATACTCTCCACCATTAAGAAAGCAACTGAGAAAGTGCTGATAAGCTCATGGGGAAACATATTCAGTTATAGTACTTGGGTGTCCATTCTGATCCTCTTCATCTCCCTCACCCTTACAGCTTAGTTTTCAGCCACTGGAAACTTTAATTTTCACAGTGCCTAAATATGTTCATCATACCTTTGCACGAACTGCACAAACTATAAGTGATTGTATTCTCTACTTGGAATGCCCTTCCCCAACTTACTTGTCACCTCTGTAGACTCCACTGGGCAGGATAAGGTCCTTCTGCTTCTGCTGCATTATATCATAATATATATTGGTCTCCTTACTGAACTATAAAGCGATTTAACACACATTTACTTTTATTTTCATTCTTATATACCTGTACTTAACCATATCTAAATATTTGTTAGATCCTTGTATCTCTATACTTAGCACAGTGTAGAATGAGAACAAATATTAACAAAAATAACAGACTTTTGGAGTATCTGCCACTGGGGATGACTTTGACCACCTTCCATGCATTTTCTCATTTAATCCTCCCAATATCCAAATGACCTTGATATATTCATCACTGGAATTCTATAGAGAAGGTAAGTAATGCCCAGGAACTTAGGTGGCAAGTGCTATGTCATAGAGTTTGTAGGTGGCAGAGGTAGTTGGTAAACTCAAATCAAATTATTTCAGGACCGTAAAGCTTAACTGTTAAACATTCTGCTTGGCTGACATTAAATTGTGGTGTGTAGCTTGTTATAAAACTATATGGCTATAAATAGCACAATCATAAAAACTTTAATATCCTTTACAACAGTAGTAATCTTACCCCCGGCAATATAGCTGATGGGAATAATTTTATAGAGGAAAGAAGCCATATGATAAATAGCAAAAATTCAACTCTGAATTTTTAAGATCTAATTGGCCTTATTGAACAATTCATAAATTGGGCAGCATCCCATCTAGCAAAGAGACAGGAGGTCCAAAGGAGCACAGAAAGGGAAGGAGTTTTAAAGGCAGATGAACAAAGAAGGTGCCTGGGTGGCTCAGTTGGTTAAGCATCCAACTCTTGATTTCAGCTCGGGTCATGATCCCGGGGCTATGAGATTGAACCCCACGTGGAGCTCCACATTGGGTATGGAGCTTGCTTAAGATTCTCTTTCTCTCTCTCCTTCTGCTGCTCCCACCTCCCTCTCTTAAAAAAAAAAAAAAAAAAGAACAAAGAAGTCATAAATAAAAAGATTGTTTTGTTTTGGATGATAGGTAAAGAGTTCTTTGAGGAGTAAAGAGTTCTATTAGGGGATTACCTCATTTCCTTTAGAGAATGCAAAGGGCCTATTTGGACAGATTACCTTATCGGTGCTGACCAGAAAATTCTAGACTGAATAGTTAAGATTACATTCCAAGGGAAGATTGAAACTTCAATTAGGTTAAGTCTGTGCTCTTAGCACAGTGACTTCATTTTGGCCTTGTTATTTCTTTTTGACACACAATATGCATATATAAGGAAAATCTTGAATGTAAACATTCAAAACAAAGACAAGTAGATAAGACTTGTGGGGTCAAAATTTATATATCTTTATCTTAATATTGCTGATCATTGCTTTTTAAATTTTTCTACAAATTTTAATATATTTATTTAGAAATTTTATTTTGGAAGAAACAGGGGCAAGATGGCGGAAGAGTAGGGTCCCCAAATCACCTGTCCCCACCAAATTACCTAGATAACCTTCAAATCATCCTGAAAATCTACGAATTCAGCCTGAGATTTAAAGAGAGAACAGCTGGAATGCTACAGTGAGAAGAGTCTGCACTTCTATCAAGGTAGGAAGACAGGGAAAAGAAATAAAGAAACAAAAGGCCTCCAAGGGGGAGGGCCCCCGCGAGGAGCCGGGCTGAGGCCGGGGCGAGTGTCCCCAGGACAGGAGAGCCCCGTCCCGGAGGAGCAGGAGCTGCACCAACCTTCCCGGGCGGGAAGGGGCCCGCAGGGAGGTAGAGCAGGACCCAGGAGGGTGGGGATGCCCGCGGGCTCCCTGGGACACTAACAGGCACCTGCGCCCGGGAGAGTGCGCTGAGCTCCCTAAGGGGCAGCGCTCGGCGGGACCCGGAGCAGCTCAGAGGGGCTCGGGCGGTGGCTCCGTGGAGAGGGCTGCGGGCGGGAGCGCGAATCCAACAGCGCAGGCTCCGGAGCACAGGGCGCCGGGACACAGCCCAGGATCCGGCCTCCCCCGGGACAGGCAGAGGCCGGGAGGGCCCAGGACAGCGAGGACGCTCCTGCTCCGAGCTGAGCAGATCAGCGGCCCCGCCCAGGAGCCCCCAGGCCTTGCAGACAGAGTCCCGGAGTTACTGCGGAGGCTGACTCCAGGGCTGCAGAGCTGGCCCCGCCACTGGGGTTGTTCCTCCTGGGGCCTCACGGGGTAAACAACCCCCACTGAGCCCTGCACCAGGCAGGGGGCAGAGCAGCTCCCCCAAGTGCTAACACCTGAAAATCAGCACAACAGGCCCCTCCCCCAGAAGACCAGCTAGAGGGACAGGGGAAAAACAAATTATTGACCAAGCAGCACTAGAAAGTTCCAGGGGAAGTCAAGGGACTTACAGTATACAGAATCAGAGGATACTCCCCCTTATTTATTTATTTATTTTTTTGATTTCTGTTTGCTTCCCCCACCCCTTTTTTTTCCTTTCTTTTTTCTTTTTTTCTTTTTTTCTTTTCTTTCCTTCTTTCTCTTCTTTTTCTCCTTTTCCCAATACAACTTGTTTTTGGCCACTCAGCACTGAGCAAAATGACTAGAAGGAAAACCTCACTTCAAAAGAAAGAATCAGAAACAGTCCTCTCTCCCACAGAGTTACAAAATTTGGATTACAATTCAATGTCAGAAAGCCAATTCAGAAGCACTATTATAAAGCTACTGGTGGCTCTAGAAAAAAGCATAAAGGACTCAAGAGACTTTATGACTGCAGAATTTAGATCTAATCAGGCAGAAATTAAAAATCAATTGAATGGGATGCAATCCAAACTAGAGGTCCTAACGATGAGGGTTAACTAGGTGGAAGAACAAGTGAGTGACATAGAAGACAAGTTGATGGCAAAGAGGGAAACTGAGGAAAAAAGAGACAAACAATTTAAAGACCACGAGGATAGATTAAGGGAAATAAATGACAGCCTGAGGAAGAAAACCCTACATTTAATTGGGGTCCCCGAGGGTGCCGAAAGGGACAAAGGTCTAGAATATGTATTTGAACAAATCATAGCTGAAAACTTTCCTAATCTGGGAAGGGAAACACATTCAGATCCAGGAAATAGAGAGATCCCCCCCCAAAATCAATAAAAACCATTCAACACCTTGACATTTAATAGTTAAGCTTGCAAATTCCAAAGAAAAAGAGAAGATCCTTAAAGCACCAAGAGACAAGAAATCCCTGACTTTTATGGGGAGGAGTATTAGGGTAACAGCAGACCTTTCCACAGAGACCTGGCAGGCCAGAAAGGGCTGGCAGGATATATTCAGGGTCCTAAATGAGAAAAACATGCAACCAAGAATACTTTACCCAGCAAGGCTCTCATTCACAATGGAAGGAGAGATAAAGAGCTTCCAAGACAGGCAGCAACTGAAAGAATATGTGACCTCCAAACCAGCTCTGCAAGAAATTTTAAGGGGGACTCTCAAAATTCCCCTTTAAGAAGAAGTCCAATGGAACAATCCACTAAAACAGGAACTGAATAGATATCATGATGACAGTAAACTCATATCTTTCAATAGTAACTCTGAACGTGAACAGCCTTAATGACCCCATAAAAAGGCGCAGGGTGTCAGACTGGATAAAAAAGCAGGACCCATCTATTTGCTGTCTAGAAGAGACTCATTTTAGACATAAGGACACCTACAGCCTGAAAATAAAAGGTTGGAGAACCATTTACCATTCAAATGGTCCTCAAAAGAAAGCAGGGGTAGCCATCCTTATATCAGATAAACTAAAATTTATCCTGAAGACTGTAATGAGAGATGAAGAGAGACACTATATCATACTTAAAGAATCTATCCAACAAGAAGACTTAACAATCATCAATATATATGCCCCGAATGTGGGAGCTGCCAAATATATCAATCAATTAATAACCAAAATTAAGACATACTTAGATAATAATACACTTATACTTGGTGACTTCAATCTAGCGCTTTCTACACTCGATAGATCTTCTAAGCACAACATCTCCAAAGAAACGAGAGCTTTAAATGATACACTGGACCAGATGGATTTCACAAATATCTACAGAACTTTACATCCAAACTCAGCTGAATACATATTCTTCTTAAGTGCACATGGAACTTTCTCCAGAATAGACCACATACTGGGTCACAAAACAGGTCTGAACCGATACCAAAAGATTGGGATCGTACCCTGTGTATTCTCAGACCATAATACCTTGAAATTAGAACTAAATCACAACAAGAGGTTTGGAAGGACTGCAAACACATGGAGATTAAGGACCATCTTGCTAAAAGATGAAAGGGTCAACCAAGAAATTAAGGAAGAATTGAAAAGATTCGTGGAAACTAATGAGAATGAAGATAAAACCGTTCAAAATCTTTGGGATACAGCAAAAGCAGTCCTGAGGGGGAAATACATCACAATACAAGCATCCATCCAAAAGCTGGAAAGAACTCAAATAGAAAAGCTAACCTTACTCCCAAAGGAGCTAGAGAAAAAACAGCAAATAGATCCTACACCCAGCAGAAGAAGAGAGTTAATAAAGATTCGAGTAGAACTCAACGAAATCGAGACAAGAAGAACTGTCGAACAGATCAACAAAACCAGGAGTTGGTTCTTTGAAAGAATTAATAAGATAGATAAATCATTAGCCAGCCTTATTAAAAAGAAGAGAGAGAAGACTCAAATTAATAAAATCATGAATGAGAAAGGAGAGATCACTACCAACACCAAGGAAATACAAACAATTTTAAAAACATATTATGGACAGTAATACACCAATAACTTATGCAATCTAGAAGAAATGGACGCATTTCTGGAAAGCCACAAATTACCAAAACTGGAACAGGAAGAAATAGAAAACCTTAACAGGCCAATAACCAGGGAGGAAATTGAAGCAGTCATCAAAAAACTCCCAAGACACAAAAGTCCAGGGCCAGATGGCTTCCTTGGGGAATTCTATCCAATGTTTATTTTATTTATTTATTTATTTATTTATTTATTTATTTATTTATTTAGATAGTCACACACACACACAGAGAGAGAGAGAGAGAGGCAGAGACATCGGCAGAGGGAGAAGCAGGCTCCATACACCGGGAGCCCGACATGGAATTTGATCCTGGGTCTCCAGGATTGCGTCCTGGGCCAAAGGCAGGCACTAAACCACTGTGCCATCCAGGGATCCCCCATCTATCCAACGTTTAAAGAAGAAACCATACTTACTCTACTAAAGTTGTTTGGAAAGATAGAAAGAGATGGAGTACTTCCAAATTCGTTCTATGGCCGGCATCACCTTAATTCCAAAACCAGACAAAGACCCCACCAAAAAGGAGAATTACAGAGCAATATCCCTGATGAACATGGATGCAAAAATTCTCAACAAGATACTAGCCAATAGGATACAACAGTACATTAAGAAAATTATTCACCATGACCAAGTAGGATTTATTCCCACGACACAAGGCTGGTTCAACACTTGTAAAACAATCAATATGATTCATCATATCAGCAAGAGAAAAACCAAGAACCATATGATCCTCTCAATAGATGCAGAGAAAGCATTTGACAAAATACAGCATCCATTCCTGATCAAAACTCTTCAGAGTGTAGGGATAGAGGGAACATTCCTCAACATCTTAAAAGCCATCTACAAAACCCCCACAGCAAATATAATTCTCAATAGGGAAGCACTGGGAGCCTTTCCCCTAAGATCAGGAACAAGACAGGGATGTCCACTCTCACCACTGCTATTCAACATAGTACTAGAAGTCCTAGTCTCAGCAATCAGACAACAAAAAGACATAAAAGGCATTCAAATTGGCAAAGAAGAAGTCAAACTCTCCCTCTTCGCTGATGACATGATACTCTACATAGAAAACCAAAAAGACTCCACCCCAAGATTGCTAGAACTCATACAGCAATTTGGCAGTGTGGCAGGATACAAAATCAATGTCCAGAAGTCAGTGGCATTTCTATACACTAACAAAGAGACTGAAGAAAGAGAAATTAAGGAGTCAATCCCATTTACAATTGCACCCAAAAGCATAAGATACCTAGGAATAAACCTAACCAAAGAGGTAAAGGATCTATACCCCAAAAACTATAGAACACTTCTGAAAGAAATTGAGGAAGACACAAAGAGATGGAAAAATATTCCATGCTCATGGATTGGCAGAATTAATATTGTGAAAATGTCAACATTACTCAGGGCAATTTACATGTTTAATGCAATCCCTATCAAAATACCATGGACTTTCTTCAGAGGGTTAGAACAAATTATTTTAAGATTTGTGTGGAATCAGAAAAGACCCCGAATAGCCAGGGGAATTTTAAAAAAGAAACCATAGCTGGGGGCATCATAATGCCAGATTTCAGGTTGTACTACAAAGCTGTGGTCATCAAGACAGTGTGGTACTGGCACAAAAACAGACACATAGATCAATGGAACAGAATAGAGAACCCAGAAGTGGACCCTCAACTTTATGGTCAACTAATATTCGACAAAGGAGGAAAGACTATCCACTGGAAGAAAGACAGTCTCTTCAATAAATGGTGCTGGGAAAATTGGACATCCACATGCAGAAGAATGAAACTGGACCACTCTCTTTCACCATACACAAAGATAAACTCAAAATGGATGAAAGATCTAAATGTGAGACAAGATTCCATCAAAATCCTAGAGGAGAACACAGGCAACACCCTTTTTGAACTTGGCCACAGTAACTTCTTGCAAAATACATCCACGAAGGCAAAAGAAACAAAAGCAAAAATGAACTATTGGGACTTCATCAAGATAAGAAGCTTTTGCACAGCAAAGGATACAGTCAACAAAACTAAAAGACAACCTACAGAATGGGAGAAGATATTTGCAAATGACATATCAGATAAAGGGCTAGTTTCCAAGATCTATAAAGAACTTATTAAACTCAACAGCAAAGAAACAAACAATCCAATCATGAAATGGGCAAAAGACATGAAGAGAAATCTCACAGAGGAAGACATACACATGGCTAACATGCACATGAGAAAATGCATCACTTGACATCAGGGAAATACAAATCAAAACCACAATGAGATCCCACCTCACACCAGTGAGAATGGGGAAAATTAACAAAGCAGGAAACAACAAATGTTGGAGAGGATGCAGAGAAAAGGGAACCCTCTTACAATGTTGGTGGGAATGTGAACTGGTGCAGCCACTCTGGAAAACTGTGTGGAGGTTCCTCAAAGAGTTAAAAATAGACCTGCCCTACGACCCAGCAATTGCACTGTTGGGGATTTACCCCAAAGATACAGATGCAATGAAACGCCAGGACACTTGCACCCTGATGTTTCTAGCAGCAATGTCCACAATAGCCAAACTGTGGAAGGAGCCTCGTTGTCCACCGAAAGATGAATGGATAAAGAAGATGTGGTTTATGTATACAATGGAATATTCCTCAGCCATTAGAAATGACAAATACCCACCATTTGCTTCAAGGTGGATGGAACTGGAGGGTATTATGCTGAGTGAAGTAAGTCAATCGGAGAAGGACAAACATTATATGGTCTCATTCATTTGGGGAATATAAATAATAGTGAAAGGGAATAGAAGGGAAGGGAGAAGAAATGGGTAGGAAATATCAGAAAGGGTGACAGAACATGAAGACTCCTAACTCTGGGAAACAAACTAGGGGTGGTGGAAGGGGAGGAGGGCGGGGGGTGGGGGTGAATGGGTGACGGGCACTGAGGGGGGCACTTGATGGGATGAGCACTGGGTGTTATTCTGTATGTTGGCAAATTGAACACCAATAAAAATAAATTTATTATTAATAAAAAAATAAATTTTATTTTGATGTATATTAAATGTTCTACAAGACTAGGCTATCTTTGCTACTTACTGAGGAATTGTTCCTTCCTTGATGAACTAAATCATTTCATCTTCAAATCTGTGATAGGCTAATTGAATTTTAGCCACAAAACAATATAATCATGATAGTAACTAGCATTTGTGGTACTGTCAGTTATATACTATTTTAAGCTATTTATATATGTTAAACCAGTTTTCTACCAACCTACTATTATCCTCACCTTACAGATGAGAGACAGAGACACAGAAAGATTAATGAACTTGCCCACTTCAACAGAGATAAAAAGTAGTAGGTAAAATCCAAATATCTTGCTCAAAGCTGTACTCTCACTTCCCTGATGGGCCTCTCTGAATTTTACTGGGTTACTCCACAGTTGTATGGGGTCTGTTTCTTAAGTATAATAATTTTGGCATTCAATTTTTACTCTACATATAGTGTAATAGATGTGGAATCCAGAATTCAAGGTATTCCTCTAACTATATCTCAGACTTCCTTGGTAATCTTTTCCGAGCTTACATTTAAGTAACTCTAAAAGCACTCAGCAAGCATTTATTAAAGATTTCTTAATGTTCTCAGTAATTGTGTCAGGGATCCCACAAACACCTCTGGTTCAACGATTTGTTAGGATTCACAGGACTCAGTGAACTGTCATACTCACAGCTAAGATTTATTACAAAGTGAATAATACTGATTAAAATAATCAAAGGGAAATAGTACAGAGGACAGTGCCCAGGAGAAACCAGGAACAAAATTAAGTTGGTTCTCTCAGTCTCAACATAAAATAAAACCAAGATTGATTTAAAAAGTACTGAAAAAACTAAGGATTAAATAGTAGCAAATATTAAGTGACTATTATAATTTCTCAGTGTGCCACTATGGGAGAAGCTCTGCAGATAAATGATTGTTATGACCACGGGAAAAAAAATAATCACAATTTTAGCAAATAAATGATAAATCAAATGAAAAACCATAAACTGGAGGAATCATTCTCAAATTATATGAGAGGGAAAGATTCAATATTCTGGACATATGAAATCTTTTACAGATGAAGAATTTCAATGGTACAGTAAATGTGTTACATGTTGCAAGCTCTTAGAATAGTGTCTGTCTTAGAAATGTGTTATTTGTTGTAAGCTCTTAGAACATATGTTGTAAGCTCTTGGAATGTAGCAGGTGCTACCTTTTATTTTTTAAATAAAGGAATAGTGTACAGAAGTTTTGAGTAAGTAAATTAAATTCAGGGCAGTTGGTAAGAGCATGTGACTGTTGATCTCAGGGTTGTGAGTTCAACTCATATTGGGTAATCATTAGATTACTTTTAAAAAAAAGAAAACTTTAAGGACTTCAAATAGAAAAATCAGTGTGGGGATCCCTGGGTGGCGCAGCGGTTTAGCGCCTGTCTTTGGCCCAGGGTGCAATCCTGGAGACCTGGAATCGAATCCCATATCAGGCTCCCAGTGCACAGAGGCCTGCTTCTCCCTCTGCCTGTGTCTCTGCCTCCCTCTCTCCTCTCTCTGTGTGACTATCATAAATATAAATTTAAAAAAAAAGAAAATCACTGCATGAATGTGTTGAATCATCTAATCAATAAAACAGAAAGAACCTTAGCTTTTGTTTTTCAGAGGATCAGTGATTAAAATAATTGCTAATAGTCAACATAGCAACCAATCATCTCAGTTTTCAGGATTCTAAATTAGTACAATTTTTTAGAGAGAAGTTTGTTATATTTATTTATTTATTTATTGTTATATTTATTAAATCATGTTAGGTCAATTGTACAAAGGTGTTCATCACAGCATTGTTTATAAAGTGCAAAACTGGAAATGAAAAACTAAATACCTCTAAGAGGGTATCAGTTAAATTACAGTACATCCATGCAAAGAAATATTATGCAGTATTTAAAATAATACTGTAAAGGTATTTTGTTGGCATAAAATTGAAAGTAATTATTAGCTATAAAAAGTTCACTAAATATAGATAACATTTTTGCATAAAATATATGTATCATATGTGTTTAGAATATAATTCTAGATATCTATAGACTAAATTTTTACTAATGGATATCTCTTTGTGTCCAGATTAGAGGAAATTATAGTTCCTTTTTATCATGATACACTTATGTATTGTCTGAAAATATTATCATAAATAATTATTTTGTAACCATAAAATCTATAGAGTTATTTGTGTGTTCAAAATAAAAACTTTCTGCCAGTTTTTCTACCTTCCTTCATGGTACCTAAATGATCAACAAAATTTAAGGAGCAAAAATCATCATCAATGCTTTATTCAGAGATATGAGTCATCCATAGTCCATAAAAATGAAGGATCAATACTACAGACTACAAAAAAGGGCTGAGTCTAAAGGAAGACAAGGCTAACTGACATTATTCACTCCTGAGAATATTCTGTTAGCAATCCATAGAGCCCACAGCAGAAACTCACCATCAGTCTCTTACCTGGAGCCATCAAAGCTAGTGGTAAAGGTGGGTCGCAGGGTTAACAGTGTACACACTTCTTGCCCTTATTAACTAAGGCAAATCAGTTTTGTTTGAAAGCTGGCTGCCATGAGGTCACTTTGTTCGTATAGTGTCTATAAATGGAAAGACAAGATAATAGAAGTTTTTTGGGTCACCCACCAAAAAACATGGATAAGACCTTGATATCTCTTATATATCTTCCTCAATTTGGAGGAGAAAAGTTAGTGAATTGAAGGCTTTGCAGAAGTCTGTAACAGTGTCAGTTGACTTCATATCACATCTATAAATACAAAGCACTTAAAAGCAGGTAACTAGAATTCTGCCAGTCACAGTGTGGGCTGTGGGGCAGCAATAAGAGCAGCAGAGCTCATTAGAAATGCAGGATCTCAGGCTGTGAGAACTCCACTGAATTATAATCTGCCTTTTAGCAAGGTCCTAGTGATTGAGGTGCATGTTAAAGTTTGAGAAACATTGCACAAGAAGTCCCTAAATTAAAGAATAGGAGTTAGGTAGCATCCAGGTAAGCTGACAGAAGAACCAAGGAGTTCTTACGCACTCTTTATAGACACATCTGAATAGAGCTTTATTCATCTGGGAATAAGCAAACAAAAGCAAATATATATATATATAATATATATATTATATATTTGATATATATATCAAAACAAGCACAACAGCAAAGTTGAAAGGTTCTGCAATAATTCTGTGCCATTAATGAAAGAATATATTTTTGAGAACAACTGATGATTGAAAACAGGACATAAAGCAAAATAAAATAAACACATCTAAATAAATTCTAAAAAAAAAATCTAAGCAAATCAAAAAGAACAAATGAAGTTAATTATGAATTAAAATCATCAGATTCAGGGTATGCCTGGGTGACTCAGTGGTTTAGCCTCTGCCTTCAGCTCAGGGCATGATCCTGGGGTCCCTGGATAAAGTCCCACATTGGGCTTTCTGTGAGGAGCTTGCTTCTCCCTCTGCCTGTGTCTCTGCCTCTCTCTCTCTCTCTCTCTCTCTCTCATGAATAATAAATAAATAAAATATATTTAAAAATAGCTCAAAAGCACACCTCAAGTATGTTTTGAAAATACTAATTGTCAGGGCCATTCTTGGATAGTTTAATTCAGTAAATTCCAATGGAACCATGAAATCCAGGTTTGCAGCCAAACTCCAAACTGATTACTACCATTGGGTAAGCTTGGGAAACTAATTTAATTGCAAAGAGAAGGACAGCAAGCAACTAATATGTGCAGTAGATCTAAAACCCAAAATAGCAACCCAGAGAAGTATAAAAAATAGAAAATACCCTCGAGTTCCATCCACGTTGAAGCAAATGGTGGGTATTTGTCGTTTCTAATTGCTGAGTAATATTCCATTGTATACATAAACCACAGCTTCTTTATCCATTCATCTTTCGATGGACACCGAGGCTCCTTCCACAGTTTGGCTATTGTGGACATTGCTGCTAGAAACATCGGGGTGCAGGTGTCCCGACGTTTCACTGCATCTGAATCTTTGGGGTAAATCCCCAACAGTGCAATTGCTGGGTCGTAGGGCAGGTCTATTTTTAACTCTTTGAGGAACCTCCACACAATTTTCCAGAGTGGCTGCACCAGTTCACATTCCCACCAACAGTGTAAGAGGGTTCCCTTTTCTCCGCATCCTCTCCAACATTTGTTGTTTCCTGCCTTGTTAATTTTCCCCATTCTCACTGGTGTGAGGTGGTATCTCATTGTGGTTTTGATTTGTATTTCCCTGATGGCAAGTGATGCAGAGCATTTTCTCATGTGCTTGTTGGCCATGTCCATGTCTTCCTCTGTGAGATTTCTCTTCATGTCTTTTGCCCATTTCATGATTGGATTGTTTGTTGGAGTGAAATAAGTCAATCGGAGAAGGACAAACAGTGTATGTTCTCATTCATTTGGGGAATATGAATAATAGTGAAAGGGAATATAAAGGAAGGGAAAAGAAATGTTGGGAAATATCAGGAAGGGAGACAGAACATAAAGACTCCTAACTCGGGGCAACGAACTAAGGGTGGTGGAAGGGGAGGAGGGCGGGTGTTGGAAGGGAATGGGTGACGGGCACTGAGGTGGACACTTAATGGGATGAGCACTGGGTGTTTTTCTGTATGTTGGTAAATTGAACACCAATAAAAATTAATTAAAAAAAAATAAATGAAAAAAAATAAAAATAAAAAAAAATAAAAATAGAAAATAATTTATTCTACTTTTCATAGAAGACAGTTAATATTTTCTTAGTCCTCACACTACTTATTAAAGACATAAATTTCTAGTGTAGTTTTAAAACTTAGAGCTAACCACACATGAAATATAAAAATGGGCACAATACAACAAAACCAAATAAGAAAACTTAGCTCGAAGAGCAAAGAGGAAAAACAAATGGAAAAGTAAAAAGGACCAAACATGAGTGATGGTAAAAATTTAATTAAGATCAGTATAGACTGATAACAAAAGCAGAAGGTAGCCCTGCTATCCAGTATGCTTTTCTAAAATAAGGTGAGATAAAATTATTATAAACAAAATGATAGAATATTTTAGAACAATAATGATTTACAAAATACTAAAGCAAAGTATATTCAACATCAGTTAACAGATAAAAGATTCCAGAGCCAAAGCTTTAAATGGAAAAAAGAAGAGTATTTGTAAATTAAGGAAATGACAAACTACCCAAAAAATGAAATATAGATTTTTGAAAAGAGTAATTAACTAGAGTAAACTTTTATAATTTATTTTAAAAAGAGATTGGGAAAAATCTACAAAGTTATGAATAAAAATGTATATAACTAATGAAACAAAGGAATTTTTAATAAATAGTCAAATATGTAGACCTCTCTGAAATAAAATAAATTTTATTTCCTTTGAAATCTTGAAAGAAGAAATGTCCAATTGTCTCAGATTATTTTATGACTCCAGCTGGCTTAAGAACAAGTAAAAGATATGGATTGACCATGGATATGATAGAAATGGAATTTTAAAAATACATCTGAAAAGTGCTATAGTCCCAACTAATAATTCTCAGTACATTTTAACTTTGCATTTCCAGGAAAATTGAATGTCCATAAGAAAAAAGTTATGTCAGGTTATAGGAAAAAAGATGAAAAGTCTTATAATTCATTTAATAAAATTTGCATACTTCTAAAACCTATACCTTTTAATGATAAGGAGGGTGGGAAGGAGAGCAATCAAGTGAGAGAGAGAGAGAAAGAGAAACTTGCTTAAGAATATAGACTCTAAGATTCTAAACTAAATAATAAAAACTGACTTTTGCACTATTAAAAGGCCAAGGATATATATGACCATTACCAAAATATAGAAAAAGAAAAAGAAGGGAAGAAAGGAAGGGGCAGAAAAAATCATAAAAAACACGTTTGCCTTCCTTAGTAATCAAAAAATGCATATTAAAATATTTTAGGGTTTTTTTTTGCCATCATGGCCATGATCATAATCATCATCATTATTAGTGGCAGTGAATACATGGGGAAATAAATATCCATTTACAACCTCAAGTTCTGATAGATTTTCTAAAAGTTTGTGAAGATACCTCTGACTAATTCTAATCAAAAACTTTATTCATAGTAAATCATCAAAGATGGTCACAAAGACTTATGTGCAAGAGTATTCATTATATTTTTATTCATGATGGAAAAAATTGGAAACTATTTAATATATAATGCTTAACGTTTATTTAAATATATGATAGTACATCCAGAATGTGGAATTTTGAGATCCTTCCTAAGGATTTGGTAAAATGATCTTGGTATACCATGAAATGAATAATGGTATATAGTAAGATACTAATGTTTTAAAATATATACATTTAAAAATATTGTGCCAGGATAGCCACACAATATTGAAAAAGAACACAGTTGGAGGATTGACACTATCCAGCTACAAGATTTACTATAAACAAAGAGAATCAAGACAGTGTGATATTGGCAAAAGAATAAACAAATAGGTCAATGGAGCAAAATAAAGAGCCCAGAAATAGACCCATATAAATATACTCAATCTATTTTGACAAAGGAGCATAGATAGGACAAAGAATGTTCAACAAATCATAGCAGAACAACTGTACATCCACCTATAAAAGAATGAATCTAGAGACAGGACTTACACTCTTCCCAAAAATTTATTCAGAATAAATGTTAGGGAAGGGGTGTAATAGCCATTCTGTGAGGCAGATAGAGAAGTACTTAAAGACACAGGTAATAAAAATGGTTATAAAAGTGCAAGAAAAAATAACTTAAAATGGAGCACAAATCTAACTGTAAAATGTAAAACTATAAAGCTCCTAGAATATAATATAGGAGGAAACCTAGATGACCTCTTATCTGTGGTTATTTTTTAGGTACAACACCAAAGACACAATCCATATAAGAAATAATAAGCTGGGGATCCCTGGGTGGCGCAGCGGTTTGGTGCCTGCCTTTGGCCCAGGGCGCGATCCTGGAGACCCGGGATCGGAGTCCCACATCGGGCTCCCGGTGCATGGAGCCTGCTTCTCCCTCTGCCTGTGTCTCTGCCTCTCTCTCTCTCTCTCTCTCTCTCTCTCTCTCTCTCTCTCTCTGTGACTATCATAAATAAAAAAAAATAAAAAATAAAAAAAAGAAATAATAAGCTGGATTTAATTAAAATTAAGAACTTCCACTATGGTAAAGACGATGCCAAAACAATAAGAAAAGTCACAGAGTGGGAAGAAATATTTATAAGAAACACATCTGAAAAAGGACTATTATCCAAAATTTACAAAGAACTATTTAAACAATAAGAAAACAGCTCAATTTAAAAATTGGCCAAAGCTCTCAACAGGCAACTTTCAAAAGAAGATATACAAATGGAAAACAAGCATACGAGAAGGTGTTCCACATCATATCTTGTTAGAGAAGTGCAGATTAAAACAATAATGAGATACTACTACACATCTATCAGAATAGCCAAAATCTGGAATGCTGACAACACCAAATGCTAGGGAAGATGTGGAGCATTAGGAACTCTTATTCATTGCTGATGTGAATGCAAAATGGTAAAGCCATCCTATAAAACAATTTGGTCCTTTCTTGTAAAACTAAACATACTTTACCATATGATCCAGCAATCACACTCCTTGGTTTTTACCCAAGAAATTGAAACTTATATCCACACAAAAACCTACACACGGATGTTCACAGCAGCTTTATTCATAATTGCCAAAACCCGGTGGCAACCAAGATGGTCTTCAGCAGGTAAATGGATAAAGGAACAAACCAGACAATGGAATATTATTCAGTACTAAGAAGAAACTAGGTATCAAGGATAAAAAGATGTGGAGTAACCTTAGATGCATGTTACTAAGTGAAACAAGCAGTCTATAAAGGCTACATACTCTATGATTCCAACTATATGGCATTCAGGACAAAGTGAAACTGTGTCCATGGTAAAAAGATCAAGTGTTGTCAGGGGTTGGGAGGGAAGAGGAACGAATAGATAAAACACAGATTTTTTTAAGCCAGTGAAAATACTCTGTATGATGGATGCATGCCATTCACCAAAAGTTATCCAAACCCATAGAATGAAGAAGGCCAAGAAGGAACCCTAATGTAAACTATGAATTTTGGGTGGTTATGATGTATCAAGATGGGCTCATCAGTTTGAACAAATGTAGCTCTCTGTTACGGAATGTGGATAATGGGGGATGCTATATGTATGTGAGAGTAGGGCTTATAAGGGAAATCTCTCTACCTTTCTCTCAATTTTGCTATGAACTTAAACCTGTTCTAAAAAAGAGTTTTAAAAATATTGTGTATGTGTTCTTATTTTAAAAAAATATTGCGTATGTGTTCTTATGTGTATATATTAGATAAAGTAGATAGATGGTTAGGTAAATACATTTGCATATTGGAATTGATCTATGATAAATAATAGTCTATTGTATTAGCAGTATTTAAAATTTCAGATTGGGGATTTGAAGCATTTCCTTAACACAGCTTTGTATTTTTCCCAATTTGTACGAAGATCAGCTCATGATTAGGGGAAATAATGACATCTTTAGGTCAGAATAAATACTACGTGAAGTAAGTTTGAGGCTTTCTGAGTTTTGGAATTCTTCCTAAGGATCTAGAAATATCCAATTACATACACTATTTTAAGAAAGAATGTGATTCCATTATTTTGTAGTTCTGTGGATTGTGTTTCTTGTCTTATCAATTCAAGTCACACGCCTCAATATAGTTCAGAAGAGGTTGATCAAAGGACTTGCTCTGTGGTCAACAAGGCTTTGGAGTGAGGTGCCGTATGCTCTCATTTTCAAAGAAGTCAGCATCCTTTCTTAACTAATTGTATCTGGTAAGCTCAAAATTTACTGTTGCTATTTTAGCTGTTCCAAGAAAAGCCATTAGAAGGTTTTAGCTAGAGTGTGTCTATGAATATTCATAGATAGTCAGCTTCTGTATTAGAAACCACACCCACATCTCTGCAGTATCTGCAGCATGAATAAGGGTTCTCATAGGGCAACATGAAAACTTGACACCAGGTTGCCTGCAGAATGCACATAAGGTCTGCTTTGCTGTATTGGCTGCTGTATTTTATAGAAAAGCCTTTTTGCTTTACCTTTTTGTATCATGGAAATGTTTTTAAGCGCCTTTTATCTGCTTTGCATGATTCGCCTAATCACAAAACCCTCATAAAATTAAAATTGTCATTTTCTAAAATCAGAGATTGATATGTAGCTTTAAAAAGAGTGCATATACTATTCTTGTACTATTTTGGGATGTACAATGAAGCAACATCTTGCATATATACATAGTAATGAATATAGAAAGGCAGTTAAATATATAGACAAATATGATGGTTCATGCTAAGCATCTCGATAAGGCTATCATTTTGATTTTGATCTATGAATATGGGGGCATATATAAGTGAGTTGATATATGAGTAAATATTAGTGACTTGCCTAAGATCACATAGCCAACTAGCTAAATCCATTAAAAGACATTTCATTCATATGCATCATTTATGTATGTCTGTTCCCTGTAACACAAAGGTCACCTGGAAGCTTCCTGTCTCTGTGGGAAGCAGGGAGCCCTCCATACAATTTTTTTTTTTTTTTGTCAATTCTTATGGTCCAGTCTCCCATGGCCTCCTCCATCTTGTACATTGTCTTTTAATTGCACTAAGTAAGCAAAGTAGAAATCAATAGATCTTCGAGAACTCACCCCTTCTCCCTCTCATCCCCTGGGGCGCCATGCGCCTGAAATCCACAGGCATAAAGACATCAGTGAACTGTGGACTTGACTGAAGTTTTCATCTGAGGACAGGAATTTAAAGCTGAGCATAGAACTTCAAATCTCTTTGTGGCATATTTCTCTCCTAATGTTCCTGCCGGGGTGTCTCTGATCTCACTAAGCATCTTGCCTCTCTTTCTTGTTCTCTTTCCCCCTATTTTTCTCTAAAGAATTTCAGTTCTTCTCCTTTCAATTTGCAGAGTAATTCAACAAATTTACATATCCCAAATTTGCTTGTCCAAACCTATCAATGTGTTCTCAACAGAAGGCTTTTCTCGTTAACATAATGCACATAAGAATAGTTGGGATTATATAATCTAAAACTTGGTTTTAAAAAAATTTTATTGGACACACAATGCTTTTTCTGAAATATTAGTGCACCCAAGGTTACATTTTTGATGCCCGCCCCCCCCTCACGGTGCTCTTCCTATATACCCTTTCCTTCTCCAATGATTTCAAACACCCATTTCTGCTAACCATCTGCAAAATCCTGTCTCAACTTCTCCCTTCTCCAGTGCGGCAGACCCACACACAAATCTGCATACTGGAGGTCTAGATATGAAAAGTCCCTCAAGCACTGAAGTTCAACACATTCAAAGTAAATCTCACTATATCCCACAAAACTCCTATTTCTTGTGCTTCTTATATTTGTTAATATCACCACTAGTTTCACAATCACCAGAGCCTGAAATTTTGGAAGCCATTATCCAGTTCCACCTTTTCCTTATAATTGACACTGCATTACTAATGGAAATCTGTCTCCTCTAAAAGCTATAGTTTCCTTTCCAGACCCATTAGCCCACCTTGAGATCTTCATCATTTTTTTCCCCCTCAACTCTGGAAACAACTAAATTAATTGACTTGCATTTGGTCTGTTCCAGTTCCAATCCCTACTCGTGCCAAAGGGATTTTTCTTAACGACAAATCTGACTCCCATTCTTCTCCCTTGCTCAAAGGTCAGGCCCAAGTACATGAAGTATTAAATATTAAAGTATAATGTCCTTCACAATCTGGCTCAAGGTGACTACCAGTCTTGCGTATTTCCACTCTCCTCCCGACTGCCAGGATTGGGTCCAGGCTTATGCTATGTTTCTCAGTGAGCCATCACATTTGATGTTTTGTTTCTGTACCTGTTTAAGTGTCATTGCTTTTGCTTTGAAAGATCTTCCTTCATCTTTTTTTTTTTAAAACTGTCAAATGTTTACTCTTCCTTCAAGACCAAACCAAAAAATTCTTCCCCTGAGAAGCCCTACTTAACTCCTATTTTTTCTCTCTCCTGCTTAGCATTAATTCCATTTCTACCCCTGTGTTTCACAGCACGTTCTTTATCACTTTATGAAAGCATATAGTTGTTTTACACTGTAATTATTAACTTAACACCTTGGTCTCCCTATTAGAGCGGAAACTCCCAAGTCAGGATGGAATCATTCATATTCAAATTGGCTTAATATCTAGCACAGTGCCTCCAGCAAGGTCAGTGGATGCATATTGTCAAATTCAATAATGGTTGATTCTTACTAAACTGTTGATATTTGTAGACAAAGGGACTTCAGATGGGTTTTAAGGGGATTTTTCTATGACAAAAGCTCTCTCCTTGACCAAACTTACCCAGGTTCCTCTGAACAGGCCCTTGCCTTTTTTTTCCCCCACTAGAATTTGTCCTTGGGTCCTGTCTTTGGCCTGCCTACTTGACTTTTAGTAAAAATTCTGCTAAGTCAGTTTAGCAATAAGTTCCCTGTACTTGATATTTAGTCACTCATAGTATCTGATCAAATACCTTATACCCCATGTACAGTGTATAAGCCCTTGGCCTGCCTTCAACAGGAATCTTATTAAGTCAGCTTAGTGGGAATCTGACTGCCTCTCTCTCCTCTTAGTACTTGGTCATCCCCTGACCCCCTCGCTCTGCTCTTTGGCTAGAAGTCCCTATCTGTCTCTTTTGTACTCACAATCGAGCCTGATCTCTCTCCCCTATTCCCATAGTCTGGACACCTAATACAAAAGTCCTGAATAAAATCTTCTTCTTTTTCTTCTTCTTTTTTTTTTTAAGGTTTTATTTACTTATGAGAGAGAGGGAGAGAGAGAGAGAGAGGCAGAGACACAGGCAGAGGGCAAAGTAGACTCCATCCAGGGAGCCTGATGTAGGACTCGATCCCGGGTCTCCAGGATCAGGCTCTGGGCTGAAGGTGGCTCTAAACTGCTGAACCACCCAGGCTGCCCCAAATCTTCTTTTTCTTTAACATATGCTACATCTAAAGTGACACTACCTTCTGCACATAAATGAGGATCTCTGAGAAGTATGTTGATCCTTCCAGACCATTTTGTTTCTACATACCTGAGCTTAATTAAATACGTTCTTCTCAACCTATGTGATGGTTAACATGTGTCCAGAGAGTAACTTGCTCATATGTCAGAATTTGTGCATATTTAGGATAATAACATTTTAATAATCTCATCAGCACGTATGTGTTCACACTTAAACATGTGAAGGACTGGTTTTATAAAGAATGCAGAAGAATATGTACATTTAAATGATTATTGACCACTGGGATTCTCTAAATGAGATATAAATGCTAAAGAAAATCACCCATGTCCAAGTAATTGTAAGCACTCATTGTATGCTGCTGTTTTCTCTTATTTACCTAATCAATATAATGTCCTTAGCAGCTGCACACTTATTCTAATAATTTTGACATTGACTGAATGCCAGAAGTCTCTTCTGGGAACATATAAATTACAATATTTTTAATTAATTTTATTTTTTATTTTTATTATCTAATTTTATCTTAGCATTTTAGAATTATAATTTGGTTTTCTTTATTAAAGAATATTAAAATACTCCATCCCCACCTCAAATCAGATATGAAAACAGCACTTTTCATAGCTACTTTGTTAAATATATTTTTAACACTTATGGCTAGATGCTGAGAATATAGGAGAAAAATTCAGACCAGGTTTTGTCTTCATGGAGTTTATTTTTTACTGCAAGTGAATGACAACAATAAATAAGGAAACATAAAGTTTACCAGATAGTGATAAGAAATATGGAGAAAAATACAGCAATTAAAAGAGATAGGATATAGAAGATGCTATTTCATATGGAATAGTCTGAGAAGGCTTCTCAAAAGGTAATCATAGAGAAAAAAATCTGGAGAAAGACACACCTACATACATTGAGAGAGAAAGAGAATGAGAGAGACAGAGAGAGAGAGACAATTGGTTGGAGGGAAATCCCATATAGAGAAACCACCAGTGCAAAGGCGAGGTGGGAGGGCTGAATGTATTCAAACAGCAGAAGGAGGCAATAGTAAGAAAAGAGGTAAGTAGACAGGTGATGGTTGGGCAAGCTCATTGTAAAGCCTCTAGCTTTTATTTTCAGTGAGATGGGACCACTGAAGGGTTTGGAGTGGAATGACATCACTGAATTACTCTTTTTAAAGAATCCTCTAGGTTATTGTGTGTAGACAATAGATTCTATGAGGGCAAAGGTATGAGTAGGAAGAGTAGTTAAGAGTTTCTTGTTAGGACTTGGGGAAGATGACAGCAATTTCAATTGCAGTTGTATCAAAAGAAGCAGTAACAGAGGGCTGAGGTGTTGATACATATTATGAATGTTGGTCTACAGGATTTGCTGATAGATTTATGACTGAGTGGAAAGAAAAAAGGAAACAAGGATGAGTCCTTGGTGTTTTGCTGGAGCAACACAAATAATGAGGTTACCATTAACTGCGATGGTAGTAGTGATAATTTTGGAAGGTGGGAATTGGGTTGTAAGGATATCAAGAGATCTGCCTTTAAATACACTATGTATAACTAGCACTATCTCCAAGAAAAGAATTTGTTGCATTTTTTCTTTCCAAGATAGCAAGGGCCTTAAAGCTGTAGGTGTGCCTATGGAGTGGGTTGTATGTCTGGATGGTTCGAACTTCTAATGTGAGGTAGGCTGTTTTCATCAAAGCCTAGTGCATTTGGAGAGGGAAGTTACATCTCCCAGTATCATGACAATCTTTCTATATTTCACAGAGATAAGAGCAATATTTTAATTAATTAAGCCTCAAGGCAATTTGGCTTGGATAGACTTGCCCAAGGAAAGCCTGTGTCTTTCTCTTTAGCATTAAAGCAGACTGCTCTCTTAGCCTCTGGGCTTCTTCAACATATGGAAGTACCACTTCTAGCCAAGGGGCTTTCTGTGCTTGCTTGTAAAGGGTGCTAATGTTGCCTTAAAAAGAACTCATCAATGTTGTTATTTCTTAAAATGATAGGCAACTCTGGAAGTTGAGATGCACATTGACATCTTTCAGAATGCTTGCACGTACAGCATTTAACTAGATGCCCTTGCACGCAAAATTCTATGAAATAGGTTGAACTACCACAATTATCACTGCTGGTTAACAAATCCAAAAGTTAAAAAAAAAAAAAAAAAAAAAAAAAACAAATCCAAAAGTTAGAAGAAGAAGAAAGAGAAGGAGGAGGAGGAGGAGGAGGAGGAGGAGGAGGAGGAGGAGGAGGAGGAGAAGGAGAAGAAGAAGAAGAAGAAGAAGAAGAAGAAGAAGAAGAAGAAGAAGAAGAAGAGGAGGAAGAGGAAAAAACTGAATTCTAGAAGTAGTAAGTAGTAGCACAAAGTTGCAGTTGATTGCACCAGAGCCAGGATGAAGAACTACCTAAACTTCTAGTGCAATATTCTTTACACTGTAGAACACAGACATAGTCACTGAGTATTTAACTCTGTATTTATTCATCTCTTATGTGGCTTTTTTTTAGGAACCAGCGGCAAATCCTGCAGTCTACTTTATATATGAGTGTTACTGGGAAATAAGTCAGAGGAGGCTATTGGCAAGTTGAGGAGGGACCTGCTTTTATTGAGTGATCATAAAATATCTTACATAAGCAACTGGAGACTATCCAGTTCTTTCTGGTTGCAAAGGAACTTGTCCTCCAACTCCTGGAAACAGGAATTTTAGACTCAACCAATGAAGCCCAAGCAAATAGCATTACCTCATCAGAGGAGTGTTTCATTGGCTGTTCACTTTCCAAGTAGCTTCAGAATAGTTTCTGATACTTTAACCCTTGTGTTTATAAATCTGACATAGTGCAGTGTTGGAGCTAACTCTTATACTAAAGACATTCTGTGAGATATAAAATATAGTTAAATTAAAGAAGCAAATGCCACTTATTTCCACTCAAAATGTAAAACTATACTAATGGTCAATTTGATTTAAAAAAAGAAATAGTAATTTCGTTTTTGCTGAATCATAATATCTCTATTTGTATGCATCAGTCCTTGTAAAAAAAGAGCAAAGAGAATCATAAGCTGATGCTCTGCTTATATGTGTTATGGCTTCTGAAATATCCAATATTTTCCATGGATCTCCTCACCTATTTGTCTTTTTCAAATTGGGAGTTAGTGTTAGATTTAAGTGCTGGAGAGGAGAGTAGAAATATAAGTATGTGGAAGAAAATGATGAACACAGCTAAGGGATTGGAACAGCATTAAAGGGATCTATAGAGGATCCATATAGTTTCTCGTGAGCAGATACTTGTTCTTATTCTTATCTCTTTTCCTAATCTGATCACTCTTCCTAATCCCATCACTCTTTTAGGCAAAAGTAAAATCTCAATTCTTCTATTTAATGCAGTTCTTGCTAGTGTGACCACACATTTTGACCCCTCACATTCGTTCTTCTGCTCTGTTCCATGACAGTTCTGGACTAGGACCTAGTATATTGTTACCTAACAATTATTTATGTTGTCAATTAGATTGTAAATTCTATGAGGTCAAGATTTAGGAGTTACAGTGTTTTACACCTCCCTCAGGTCCTGGAACAATGTATATCTGAAGACTGGTTAATGTGGTGATGATTTGAGTCAGAATTTGAGAGTAAGAATCCAAAATTGACCATATGTCTTAATAGCTAACAGAATGAGGACAGTTCACTCCAGAAAAGAAGACCTGGATCTTCTTCTTCATTTTTTTGTTTTGTTGCAGTTCACAGGGCTATTTTCTCAGTCTTAAGGTTGCTGAAGGTGTAAAGAGCTTAGAAAAGATCCAGGTTTGACACCCAGCTCTGTCACTTTCTGTATTGTAATTTTGGATAAGCTATTTAAATACCATGAGCTTCCTTATCTGTAAAACTGGGAGAAATGGAGTGTAGTTCACAAAACAATTGTAGGGATTAAAGGAAGGTGCATAGATCCACCCACTTTACCATCTACTTTACCATCTTCCCTTTACTCTGGGTGAGATTTATTCATTCTGGATGGTGAGAAAGAAAATTTTGCACTTAGCAGGAGCTTTCTGGGATCACCTCCTACTTTACTCATTCCTGCTCAGTTATGAGATGCTGAAGCTCTTAACTTGTAGCTGAACTTTCTTCTAAGTCTAACCAATCCCTATAATCCCTGTTAAGACAGAAAGAAGTACATTGGTGTCCTCTGCTTGTGAATTAATGGATTTTAAATGGCAGTTGTTGTCATTGGTCTGCTTTATCTCTGATGAACTTTGAGTATCTGAATGTCATGGGACTACAGCCTTCAGCTTTGCCTCTGAAACATAGACCTCTTTTTTCCAAATGGCTGTGTCTTGTCTTCCTGCTTAACAACTCAACTCCATGATGAGCTGGGAGTCTTAACTTCAGGTGTAGCTCACTTTATTAAGACCTAGACGTTGTTGATGCTACCTTTCATCTAGACTGAACTGTGCTATCTTCTCAAATTATGGGAACTTACATCATAAACCACAGACCTGACTGAGATTCTGTGTTATCACCGCTCAGAACTATTTGTCTTGATCTTTTGGCGCATTACATTGGATTTCTGCACAGCCAGTTAGCAGATATATCCTTCATGATCAGTTAATTAATCACTTTTCACTTTTCCATCCATTATTCCACCCACTTTCTGAGAAAATTAACTCTATTTCACCTTTGCCTAAGTGCTAGGATGCAGAGTTAAATATACTAGAGTTAGTTCTAAAGGTTTTGATCTGACCATGTCTCAGCTTCACTGCATACTGCACTTATCCCAACATGACTCATAGTTGAGACTGAATTATCCTTAAATGCTATCTTATACTGTTTATTGGAAAATATAGTCAGACGGAAATGAAGAAAACATCGTTAACAGATCCAAATGCATTGAATAATTTGGAAAGTTCCTGAAATCTAATTCACCTCAAAGCAATGTCAAATGGTTTTTTCTAAGTAGAACCACTTACATTATAAACAAAGAGATAAACAAAATAATAGGCTAGAACAGAGAAATCTTTGGTACAGTTAAGTAACATACTGCACTTGCCTAGTGAGAGGCAGACCATTGACCAAAACAAATTTAATGCAGGACTCTATCTTCTATACACAATTGTTCTAGTTTTAGTAGATGACTGATTTATTATAGTCTTAATAAAGTTAATGGAAGCAATCAAAATCTTTCCAAGTATTTCTTGCTTTTATTTTAAAAATCAATACCTTGCTTTCCATCAAATTACAATAAAGAATGAAGACAATATGTAGAGTTTACAGAGACTGCCAGGGGTGTCTATTTAAAATGACCTAATACAAGGACAAATACCCTAAAGTCTTGGTGACTTTTCAGTGCTCAACCCACTGGCAGCCAGACTTGTGTTCCCTGAGCCAACTTTAATAAGAGTGATAAATGGAAGATTCTCCTCTCTGGTTAGACTTGAGATTAAGTTATATGCTCTAGCTGACATTTCAGTGGTCCCATGGGGCCTCTTTTCTGCCACGTTGAACTTGGATCTTGTAGGTGGAAGTGAGTCCACACCACAGCCAGAAATTCAGCCTAGCCCATAGGACCTTAACTTGATTTCCATTTTAGAGATTCTCTGCCTGATTCATTGGCTCTCTGCAGAAATTTTTTTCCTTTTTTCTTACATCCTACCTAGTCTCCATGTTTAGAATCCTATTGTTCTGTGTAGGTTGTCCATTCATTTATTTTTGTAACATATATTCATTGAACAACTTCAATGTGCCAGCTAGGTACTGGAACAGAGCAGGAATAAGGTGAGATTCCCCCTTCTTTCACGGAGTTTACAGTCTATTGAAGTGATAGATCTTTAATAAGGTATTATTACTACAAGTGTAGTGATACTAGAAGGATAACTCCTATATCCTCTAGGGACTCGATCTTGAATTCTGCTCAAAGAGGACATTTTCTAGAATCATAACAATTTACCTGGTTGACTAGAATCATGCAATCAGGGTTTCCTCCCTCTTTAGTCTCTACACACTTTGTCTTCCCTTCCTGAATCTGTTCCTCAACACTGACCACATTGAAACTCATCCGTGAAGTCCATCTCCCTATTTCACTGTGCTTGCAGCTTCCTGGACATCTCTCCAGCTGACCTCTGTAGCAAGGTCAGTTACTTGCAAGAGGTCTTTGGTATTTGTCCCTTAAGCTACCATTGTGCTTTATTCTCCCTTAGTCCACATGGCAAAAGTCCCAGGATCCTCCACATCATCAGCCTATTAAGCTACAAAGATCTTTGCAAATATATTTTCACACAAACTTTGACTTGGAACTGATTTTCTCCATGGCTAACCCATGTGGAGGCCTACGATACAGTGCAATGTTTCTTTAAGGAAATGGACTCACCTGAAGTCCCCTACTCTATGACAACCTTCCTGAATGAGATATGCATCATTTTCTCATGCACAAAATGAAAATAATGAGTGTTGATTTGAGGCAAGTGTTGGTAAGTGATAATGTGTGGGAAAATGTTTCTGACTTCAATGCATCAAACACACGTGTCAAATATTTTTATAGTTGCTTGCTAAGGGATGCCCTAGTGAGATGAAAGAAGTATTATGGCCATTGAGATTGGCTTGCTTATGTCCAAGAGAATAAAATTTGTTCTTCCTTGACTCAAAATGTTCTCTTCTATGAAATGAAGAAATTGAGTTGGATGCCTTTCCAGTATTAACATGGATTCTCTGATACTGTTGTGTTTTGTGGTGCTTAAGTATTTCAGTATGAAAAAAATAATAGACAAATCTACTATCAAATATTTATTATGCAAAGAGCAAGTAGAAAGAAGCACATTGAGTGCTGGGGACATCCAGTGATTTCACATCTGCTCATGACTACTGAGGGACTTTTTTCTAATTTGGAAGAGAAGCAGCATATATGGAAAAGTGTAACCATCAGCACACAGTTAAATATTAAATAAGTGATACTACAGAGGGAGATTAAGGCCTCCAGTTAGGGAATGAGTAAGTCATAGGACTAAAAGGCAAACATGAGGAATATAGTCAATAATATTGTAATATGGTTGTAATGTGACAGAGGGTAGCTACACTTGTGGCAAGTGCAGCATAAAGATATAAACTTGTCAAATCACTAAGCCATACACCTGAAACTAACATAATATGGTGTGTCAACTATAATCAAATGTAAAAAGGATAAATAAGTAAATAATACTAGAAGTAAAGAATGCGAACAAATTTTTACCGAAAATCAGTGCTTTTATATCACTTAATCCTCATAATAATTGTGCAGGATTTATTTTTGTATCCCTGCTTCACAAATGTAAGATATGACACTGAAATCACTTCTATAATTCAAGCAAACTAAAGCAGTGTGTAACAAACCACCCTCAAACTACTTTGTAACAGACATATAGGCTCTTCCACTAAGTCAAAGATTTGGTAGTTCACAAACTATGGGTTCCTTACCACATAACCTACTACCCAGATGGGGAAGATGTGTGGTTACCCTACTTACCATGTTTTATATAAACAGTCATTAGAAAAAGAAAATGCTGTGGGAATAAGTTAGAGCAAGATTGAAGGCAAGTGTCCCATTCAACAGCTTGGTGGGAGAACCATCTCTCGGCTCCCCCACCATCTGCAGGTCTTTTTTCAGACCTCCAGTGCTTGCATCTAATATCCTTTTGCTGCATATTGTTGATAGCCTCCAATGCTTTTTCTTACACAGACCCAGAAATTCTTTACTTTGAACTTGCAGTAAATTAATATGGTAGTAATGAACTTGGGCTTACAGAATGGATCCCCAGATGAACCTGTAGTTTGCATATTTACCCTGGTACCTTACTTTTAGATAGCTGCCTTATACTTGTTACATCAAACACAGGGGTGTTCAGGAGTCACCAACCTAGGTTCAACCTTCACTTCCCCATTAGTGTGTGATATTTGGCAAGTTCCTTGACTTATCTGTGCCTGAGTTTTCTCATCAGTAAAGAGGGGATGATGGTAGTGCCTATGGGATATAACGTTTCCAAAAGTGTTAGCTACTTTTGGTATTAGTATCCGATAATTAAAATTATTATTTCTTTCTACCAAGTACGGGATGGGATAAATAGCTTAATAAGCATGATTTCTGGACACCTGACAAAGAGAATTATTGGTACTAGAGTTGAGGTTATAGGTCTGAAATTCAGGTCCTAGCTTTTCCATGGAGTGCTTTTGGGGATTCACATTACCTCTCTGAGTCTCAGTTCATCATGTGCATAAAAACTGGAGCAATGCTGACAGGGGCATTATAAACATCAAAATAAAGCATTTTATATTCTGAAAAGTACTATATTAAAGCAAATGATTATAAGTTGTAACTCAAACGTGTTTTATTACAAAAGATTTAATAATTACTCTTAATAAAATGTGTATTGGCACTTGACAACATTCAAATATTTTTAAGTGTAGCAATACTCATAGCTTTGTATCCTGTAACTTAATATGTGAATGATTCGCAGGATTAGATTAAGATCTTAAAAAAAGATCAATAACTATCAGTTTTCAGTGAGGTAAACTATACCTGAAATTTGCTTATGGGACAAAAGAGTTGTCAGGAGAGCAATCGGATACAATCTGCTCATCATCTCAAGCCTTTGAAGAAAACAGACTGCACCCTCTTAAATATGTGCTCCATATTCCAAAATTGAAATATATCATACCTTACGAAATACAGGAATGAAAGCATTACTAGGATTAAGGCGAGCTCTGTTTAGAAGAGACTTGTGGTGCATTGCAGAGAAATATGAGTAGCAACATTGAATCCAGTTATAGAAGTAGCTTCAGCTCCCATTTGCAACTTCGATCAAGCAGCTGAAGAAACAGAGAAGCAGAGTTGGGCAGCTGGCCAGAAGCTGAACATCTGGGGCAATTTTTTCAGGAAAAAGTGACAAATCAGGTGAGAGAAAAAGACCTCTATGCTACTTTAAGTTCTAGAAAAATCAGATTAAATGCAGAAGTTCCCAATTGAAAAACCTGTTAAAGCAAACAACCAAAAAATGTAATTTTGTGTAAAATCAGTATTTTTAAAGGACATACTGAGATTAATATCCACTGCTCTTGAAAGACATGTGAGCCTTTTGATCATCATTCCCGGGGTGTATGTGGGATCTACACACTTGATGCCATAATGCCATTATCCTGCTTATTATTCCCAGCAGGGAGGACAGTACCATTTTCCAGTTGGGGAAATGGATTGGGTTAGCTGCACCAAGCTCACCACTGGCCATTTTCAGGCTTGTTCTTTCTCGCTGGTAAACTCCACCATCATTCAAGTTTGTCAAGCAGAGAAATGTTATAAAATGCTTTTAAACTTAAGTGGTTGAAAGAGCTAATGGTTGCCTAGCAACGGAGCTTCCTGAAGTAAGCAATGCGACACGCTGAAGAGGTCTCTAGAGAGGAGAGGAAACCTTGCTTCTAGCTGTAGCTTTCTCACCATATTAAGTGGGAAAAGCATTTCAGCACTAGGGGGAACTCACCTATAAAATGATGTGCTTGAACTAGATGATAAGCAGAATTCCATTTGCCATTTTACCTGCGATTGGATGAACCATCAAGGTATTATTGTCTTAGCCTCTAAGACATGACACTTGGGTTTAGATCCTGATTTTATCATTGATTGCAACATCTTGGGTTATTCTCCAATTTTAGTATATGTGCTGCCGAAGCGAGCGCTTGGGTTTTTCTCAAGCAAATTCCTAACTCACAGGCTTCGATTTAAGACACCACTCTGTCAATAAATGGTTCTTTTTGCATAATTTGCTTATGGAATGAATATTTCCTGAGGAAACAGTATGTCAGGCACTGTCCTTGTGCCAAATGAGTAAACATGAGTAAGTCACAAGCCACCAGGAGCTTGTTGTCTTGCAGAGGGGGGATGAATTGCACATAAATATCTTTAACATGGAGACATTCATGAAACTTGAAGTGGTGTTAGAGGTCACCTAGTAGAGTCTTTTATTTGGTTCCCAAAGCTCCCCTGAGACCTGGAAGGCTTTTATTTTAAGATTAGGTTTATATTGCCATGAATCCTAGAAAATCTTATGTCTTTCCCATATTTTGACAAAAGAGAAAATTGAACCTCAAATTAAATGACTTGCCCTAAATCACTCAGCTGGTAAGTGGCAAAAGTGGAATTTAAACTCATTCTTTGGGGGCACCTGGGTAGCTCAGTGGGTTAAGCATCCACCTCAGCTCAGGTCATGAACCCAGGATTCTGGGATCAAGCCCCACATCAGGGAACCTGCTTCTCTCTCTCCCTCTGCCTGCCACTCTCCCTGCTTGTGCACTCTCTCTGTCAAATAAATAAATAAAATCTTAAAAAATAATCTCTATGATTACACAGTTAATATTTTTATATAAATTAGGTCCTTGATATAAGGTAAAAACTGATAGATGAATGAATGCAAGAGATATAAGAGTAAAGTAATGGTCTTTGAATGGAAGGAAGAGTTGCATGAGGAAGGAAATAGAAAAAAAATTGTGGAAGAAGGGGCATTTAAATTGGACGCTATAGGACACATAGACTTGGGCCTCTGAAAATGGTACAAAGGAATTCTTGGCAGAAGGGCTATTATGAGCAAAGGAAGCAAAATATGCATAGTGAGACCATACAGTTAAGGGGCTTTGATTTCCCTCAGCAGAAAATTGAGGGAGAGTTTTTTAAGGAAAAGAATGGTATCATTATGTGTATGGTCTTGAAGAAGATTTATGAAAGCTATACAATAACTTTATAAAGACCAGTTAAGTGGCTGCTGCAATTGTCCAGGAAAAGGCATGAGGGTGTCAAGCAGAATGAGAATGGTCAGGACAGGTAGGAGAGAGTGGACTCAAGTGATGGTAGAGACACAGAGCATGATATTGTGGGATGAGGTGAAGAAGTGTTCAAGTGATTGCATTGTATGGAATCTCGTTGACAGGAGGGTGGCAATGTTGGGGCTACAGCTATGGATCTTGGCACCATCTGCCCATGGGAAAATATTACCAGAATGAAGGTGGATAAGTGGGCAAGGGAATGATCATGTAGTATTTATAAATCTGGAGTCTTCACAAGAAGTAGCGGGGACCTTAATCAAAGGGACCATGTTTTTGTGTTTTAATAAAACCTAGTTGCAATTTGGTATACATTCAGAAAAGTGCACAGATATTAGGTGTGAAAATGTCTTTCCACAGAATGATTGTAGGAGAACATTATCTACATCCCAAAAGACACGTGTGCCCTGGGTCTTCATCTTCTCCCCAGACATCGCCACTATTCCTTCTTCGTTTTCCCTGGTTTGCCCTTTATATAAAGACAACCATCTAATATATGTTCTCTTTTGTTTGGCTTCTTTTACTAAAAATTACGTCTGAAAATTTATTTATAATATTGCATGTAACTGTGAATCACATTTTTCATTCTTGTGTAGTATTCTATTGTATAAATATACCACAATTTATAAATTTATATATACAGTCTGTGGTTCAATGACTTGAAATTAAAAAGACATTCTTCTGCATGTCATTCTTCCACATTCTTGACATTCTTATGCCTGTGTTCAGATGCATGTATGCATGGGCAAAAACCTGGAAGTATTATTTCTGCCTCTTAAAATAAGCATGTACACACACACACGGTTACATCTTTGATGTGCTGCCAAAGAGTTTTGCAGAGTGATTGTACCAATTTACAATCTCACCAGGAATGTACGAGAGTTCTTCTCTACTCTTCGCCAGCATTTTATTTTTATAAGTCTTTTAATATTAGTCATTCTGGAGAGTAGGGAGTATTTCCTGGTGCCTCCAATTTGTGTTTCTCTAATGAAGAAGAAATGAAGTTGAATACCTTTGTGTATTTGGTTGTTTGGTTATCTCTTTTGTGAATACCTGTTTAGCATTCTTGCTAATATTCTATTGAATGATCTCTTTTATATCTATTGATAAATAGGAATCCTTTGTATATTTATGAGGTAAACATTTATAACGTTTGCATTTTGCTTGTATCTTTTAGGCTGCATCTTGTATTTTGACATACTTAATGGTGTGTTTTGATGGCTAGAAATTGCTAATTTTATTTCCATTCACCTATCTTTTCCTTTATGATTAATAGTTTCATGTGTGTATGTATAAGACATCCTTTTCTACCTCAACACTATAAAGAGATTCCTGTACATTATTTTTTCTATTTCAAAATTAGGTCTACAAATCACTTACAGTTGATTTCTGTATATTGAGTGAGATAGGGGTGGTTATTCACCCTTTCCCAGGTAGGCATCAAAGAGCTCAGTAGTATTTCATGAGAGACTACCATTTTCCTGCTTCCCTAGCATGTGCCAGTATATGAGAGACTGTGGTTATGAGCTGTTTGTATTACTCTTTCTTTCTAGTCCTCTATATTTAAAGGCTGTCTTAATTACTATAGCTGAATTAAAAACTTAATGTCTAACACCATCTTAATTACTGTAGATTAACAAAATTTTTAATATAGGGAAGGGTAAATTCTCTAATCCTAGTCTTCTACAAGTTTACCTGGGCCATTTCCAGCACTTCACATTTCCAGGTACAAAATAATTTTTAAAATAAGCTTGCTACTTTACAAACACACACACATTCAAGCATTTTGTATTGCATCAAATCTTTAGATCAGTTTAGAAAGAATAAAGATCCTTAAAATATTGAGTCTTCAAAACCATAAACACGATGTATCTCTTCATTTATCAGACCTTTTATCATTTCCCTCAAAAATGGTGTATAGTTCTCTGTGTAGAGAGTTTTGCACATTTTGTTAAATGTAGTCTTAATTATGAATTTTTGGCCATATGGTTTTATTTTAATTTTCATTTCCCTGTCTACGGCCATACCACCTTGAACGTGCCTGATCTCATCTCATTTCCCAATGGTTATTGTTAATATAATGAGATACAATTTATATTTGCATATTGTGGCTTTATTAAATTCACTTAAACTTGTAACAATATGTAGACTTTATTATTTATTCAACAGTGAAAAGTCACATTATCAATGAAAATTACTGCCTTATCTCCATCTTCATGGTTTTTTTTTCCTTTTACAAGCTTTCATGTATCAGCTAGGACATCTGATACAAGTCGAATAGGAGTAGGAGTAGGATGGATCCTTGTCTCATTTCTCATTTCAGAGGCAAAGCTTCATATTTTTAACCATTAAATATAAATTTTGCTGTAGGTGTTTTTAGGTACTTTAAATCAGATTAAGTAAGCATTCTTCTATTACTACTTTACTAAGAATTTTTGTCATAGGTAGATTTTACAACATTCTGTATATATCAAATGGTTGTATAATTTTTCTTCTTTAGTCTGTTAGTATGGTGATTTATATTGATTAAATTTTAATGCTAAACCAACCTTTTCTTTCTGGAATAAACCCAACTTGATTGTGATGTATTATCCTCTTTATACCTGAATTAATTTTATTTGAACCTATTTTGCTTTTGACTTTTTCAACCATATTCTTGATTGTCCTATAATTTCCCATTTGGAAATGTTCTTTTCCTGGTTTTGACATCAGGGTCATTCTCACTTCATAAAATAAAATGGGGTAAGTCTTCATGTTTCTACTCACTGGAAGAATTAGAGTAGAATTGAAACAGTTAATTATTTAACTATTTGGTAGAATTCATTGGCTTGGCACCTGGACAAAGGGCTTACTTTGCAGGAACTTTTACATTTTTATGAAGTATAGCTTTGATACTTTAAGACATAAAATTATTCAAAATTTTCATTTCTTTTTGTATGGGATCATGTCCCCTTAATCTTTTATTCTTCTGTTTTCCAACGCTTTGCATATTGTAGTTGCTCGACTAATATGCACTGAATGAGTAAATGAACAAATGACTTAGAAGTGGATTGAGCATATGAATATATGAGAAAATATCTCCTAGAACCTATATGGTATATGTGCAAACATACATCTACAGCTATACCTATGTATATATGTGTGCATGTGTAATTCTAATTTGAGTGTGTGTGTGTAATTCTAATTTTTAATGAAGCATGGCTACAAGAGGCCCCACTATGGGGCATGATAAAGCATCTTTAGCTTCTCAGTGAGGCAGAAGCAGAGTAAGTAGACATAGGCTGGGTAAGAACTAACAAACCCAAATGTCGTCCTAATCTCTGAGAACATAAATAAACTTTAATGAGATTATCCAACAAGCAACATTAAAATGAGATTATCCGCAAACAACATTAATTATTTCTTGATCTGAGCTCTCATTTATACACAAGGGAGTCTGAGTTCATGGATGGTGCAGATATAGAGAACTTCTAGGTAATAGGTATATACATATTCAAACAAAATCAACAGCATATTTGCAGGTGGTCTCTTCAATGCAAATAAAATAGAAACCAAGAAATGAAGTACAGAAAACTGTTCTAGAGTAAATACCAATGTGGCTTCAATTGCAAATCAATTGATTCAGTTGAGCTTCAGCTGCAATTTCCTATGCCACCAGGAACTGGCATGGCAATCTGGAAATAGACACAGAAGCCCAGGTCAAGATCTGGAAACTGATGTTCAAGGTTAGTGCAAAAGTGCTGCTCAGTTGACAAACGGATGTGAATAATTACAGATAGAACAGCCCCTGGGCTTGGTGAAGTAAGGCCAATTCTTGACCCTCTCTAAGGAAGGCAACCAGTTTCCTTCTTGACTCCTTTGGTTTTATCTAATTTGGTTCAGAGCTGAGTCTTTACATAACAGATCAAGAGCTATAGCAAAACTTGGTGGCTATGGCAGGAATGGGCTCATAATCATGACATTGTAAAGTGTTAACAACCCTGTGTGTTCAAGGAGGTCTAATTCTAAGTAGATTACCTGTCTTAGAGACAGAATTAGGAATTTTATTGCCTTCTTCCTTTGGAAACAATTTTCTTTTCTCAGTGGAATGTGAAATTAAGGAGGTTAAACTCTAAGTTATATGTAAGATATGGAATCAGAAATAGTACTTCCCCAGTGGGACTCTAATGAGTGTGCATGAGGAGGAAGTGTCAGCAAATTAATTGCAGTGGGTATACATGGGGAGGAAGTGCCAGCAAATTAACGGCCTCAAAAACAAAGCTTATAATAAACATCTTATGATTAGGGTATTCTGTTCAAAAAAGAAAGCAAACTGTAATATGAATTCAAACAAGGTAATTAGGTAGCATACCCGCCCACTAGTTCTCTTTCACAGTTTTGAGAATATGCTTTTCATTTTCAAATTCCTTAGTTAATGAATAATTGTTATATACATATATATATATATATTTTAAATGATCTTATTTATTTATTTGAGAGAGAGAGAGAGAGAAAGAGCACGAACAAAGGGAGAGGCAGAGGCAGAGGGAGAAGGAGAGGGAGAAGTAGACTCCGTGCTGAGCAGGGAGTCCAACTAGGACCTGGGATAATGACCTGAGCTGGAGGTAGATGCTTAACTGACTGAGCCAACCAGATGTCCCTAATGTGTTGTGTCTTATGAAAGAGCCTCCTTAAAATGCTTTTTGTTTGTACTCTGGGCCATGAGAGCAACTTGGGGGATCTGGGGATGTGTCAAATATTTATTCCTGTTCTTTGATTATTAATCTTTGCCTTCAGTTTTCCCTGCTCTTCACTGGGCATTTCAGTATTCATAAATATATTTATTAAAATATTGTGGAAGAGAATAAAAATAGAGAATCATACAATTTATGAAGCTTTTTTTTAATGTCGTAGTATTTGCTGCCATGTACTGATTTTTTCCATGTGCAGACTCTGTCTTAATTGCTCTTTGTATTTTAACTCAATTATTACAATAACCCTATGGGGTGGATACTATTATTACATTTACATTTGAGGAAAATGCACAGATACGCGATGGCACCGGATCAAGTTAACATGTAAATGGTGTAGTTAAGGTTCAAACACAGGCTTTCTAGCCCAATCTATGCACTAAACCACCATCTATCCTGCCTCTTAAGGATGTCTGAGTGCTACAGGTAATAGGTAGATCAAATTCTAATTTATTCAATAAACCTAACTTTATTATCTCCTATGACACTGAACTGTGCTCTGGAAGTGGTAAGTACAAGCAAGACAAGCTGTTAGTAGGGCATAGGGATATATATACCACAGATTATACGTATGGAAAGGTACCCAAGTTCAGACTTTGGTTCTAAGATTACTCAATGAGGAGCAGGTTCCGATTTTTCTAAGCACTTTAGACTTAGTTGTTTAGACTTCAGTTGTAACCTAAAAGATTTTAGCCATGATGCTTTCAGACCTGTTGGTAGAAGTCTTTATACCACTATTTCATTTCTTGTTTTGTTTTTTGTTCCTGATCTAAGTAGACTTTTGCAGTCTATTTCTCTAGCTGGAGAGAGCTTAGAAGGCAGACTCCCACATCCTAGTTCAACCTTATAGCACCTCAGTGTTGCTTAAATATACCAATTTTAAGTATTCAGTTCTGGGAACTAAGAGACTAGAGTCTCTGGAGAATTGGTGTTGCTAACCAGAGGCCCCTACGGTATAAACCAGACTAGCTTCTCTCCTGTGTGTGAATAAATTCACACAGCATAATCAATACAGCCAAAGGAAAAGGATGTGAAAGCAGTCAGTGTGTTGGCTGCTGCATTGTAAGCTCGTGTAACACAGTAACACCGTCTCCTGCTCTCCCACCCCAGTGGCTTTTTATTACCTTAGGAGGCTTAAGGCTGATGGCTATTATGTTGCATAGAATCATTGATATTGGGGCATCTGGGTGGCTCAGTGGTTGAGCATCTGCCTTTGGCTCAGGTCATGCATCAGGGGTCCTGGGATTGAGTCCCAAATCAGGCTCTCCATGTCAGAAGCCTGCTTCTCCTTCTGTCTATGTCTCTGCCTCTCTCTCTCTGTCGCTCATGAATAAATAAAAATAAAATATTTTTAAAAATAATCATTGAGATTACAGTGGCAATAATGAGACTTCCACAAAACACAAACATTTGTTCCTTTGATTCCCAGATCTATATTTGAAACATACTTCAATTTGCTTTTTAGCAGAGAGACCTGATATTTTAGAGACTAGTTCTCAATGGCCTTGGAAATTCTATATCAATTTTATACTTGAAACTGATGGCCTTATGAACCTAGGACATTGGCAAGACCCAGGAAACTTTAAACATAATAATCCTTCCCTTCCTCTGAGGCCATGCAATGCCAGAGCCACCACTGCTTAGAGCCCCTGAGCTCTGCCTTTTTTTTTTTTTTTTGAAGCACTGTGACTTGCAAAAAATTGCTCATAAAGATTTTCCTCATCCACCAAGCAATAAAAAAGGAGGTGAAACATTTGGGAAATGCAAAATGCTATATAAATTTAAGCACAGTTCTGTTCATTCTAAACTCAGAACTATACACATGTGATTACCTTGCATGAAAGCAAGGAATTGTTTGTTTAATTTAGAAGCAGAGTTAATGCATTTGATGAATAAACTAGTACAGTGTTAAGAGCATGGATTTGGATTCAGAAGGATCAGAATTCATTTTCAGCTTTGCTATTTACTAAGTATAAGATCTGGACAGATTATCTTTCAGAGCTCAGTTTTCTAATTTACATAATAAAGATAATCACACACACACACACACACACACACACACACACACAGACTCACACCCCTCAGGGATTCAGGGATTTGTGAAGGCTGAATGAAATAACATTGGCAAAGTGTCTAGCAGGATTTCCATCGCAGTTTTCCTCAAGTTTTAAATGCTAAATCATTAGAGTGGGGCAGTGCTTAGTGTAAGACACAGGCTAACAAGAGGTATATCCCAGCAAAATTGTTACAAAGGAAGAGGAAACCCTATTAATGTCATTCTTTCTCATCCTAGCCCTCCACTTGGAATAAAAATCCATGTGGCCACAGAGTAGTGCGGAATGACTAGATGGAACTCTTTTTGATGCTCCATAATGGACCACTGTAAGTTCATGCATAACGAGAAAATTATATTAGAGAAGATACCAAGCAAACATGGTGCAGTGGAAGCAATGCTGGATAAGCCCCAGGGGCCCAGGGATCTGGTTTCATCTGTTTGCTAGCTAGTACATCACCGAGCCTCTGGGGGTGTCACTTTCCTCCCCGAAAAAAATGAGGGAAATGGCCTGATAACCTTCATAGCCTTGAACCACTCTTTGAATGTGTGAAATGAAGTTCCTTCATGAAAGAGATTTTCTGCAGCTCAGCAAATAGGTCAGCTGCTAAAGAAGAGCTCTGAGCTTTCAGAGTGGGCAAGAAACCTGTCTCTTATCATTTCCTGAATGCGAATTTAGCTTAAGCAGCCCCCGGAGCACTGCCATCAGCAAGGCAGGGGGCTCTGTCCCTGAGGAGTAAAGTGCACATGACCCTCTTCCAGATGAGAATGTTCCCCGTAGATTGCAGTATCAAGTTTCTGGCCCTTTTATTAATAGAGTTGTTCTAGACCTTGAGGATTTTTACAACAAAGTCATCTGTATTCAATAGGTATTTCATGTGGGATGTTTTTATGAAATAACCACACATTTTGAACAATCTGTTGGGTATTAAGATATCGCAATACATTTTTGTGCTCTCCCAACACCCTGTGAATCCAAATGTATTATTAGCAAATGCCTTCCTTGGCATTTCAGCCTCCTCCACTGTAACGAAGTTCTTCTAGGCAGGGGCCTGTGATTGCTTTTCTCATTATGCATGGAACATGGCTTGGGCCCTCAGCTGTTTATTCAGTCAATATGATAATGAATCAGTGGTCACAAAGATACTGTGAAATACTGATTTGTGAGTTAAATTAGCGGACATTCAGTTCAATGGCAATCTACTAAGAGATTTAAATTTAGAAAGAAGTCCTACACAGACCCTCTCCAATGCAGGTAAGTAATTTTCACCTCTATGAACGTGAACATCCTTGACAGAATCACAGAGTGGAACAAAGTGAGTCTAAAACTAAGTTCCAGTTCTAAATTCGATGTTTCTCTTTTACATATATATTAGAATTTTTGATAATACCACAGTTGTACTTGGAAACTACACAGATTTAAAGGATACTGAAAACTCTAACATGACTCCCCAGTGCTCAGGTAAATTTCAAGTACCTTACACCTGGCATTCAAATCTTTCACAACATACGATTTATCACTTCAACATGATACATTTTCCATTACTTTCAACATATAATATTCAATATATAAATAATATTAGAGGTCCCAACGCAAGGGTCCATTCCCTAATTTTTAAAAAACACCTTGAGTAGAGGATTGCAACTTTATTTTTTTTTTTAGTTATTATTAACACCTTGCATATAGGAGTTGCTACTATATAAAAATATAAAAGGATAAATAAATCAAATCTTATTTTCTTTCAAACATACACAAATGAAGGAACAGAAAGAAAGAAAGAAAGAAAGAAAGAGAAAGAAAGAAAGAAAGAGAAAGAAAGAAAGAAAGAAAAAGAAAGAAAGAAAGAAAGAAAGAAAGAAAGAAAGAAAGCAAGCCACATGAAAGTGTCAGGAAATAAATAAGAAATGGGTCTCCTTTAACTTGACACTTGATTTAGATCAGAGAGAGAGAGAGAGAGAGAGGACTGATTGCAAGCAGGCAGAAACTTAGCTCTGTATCATACTTGTTGAAAATTCTTGGAAGAAAACTCAGATCTATCATGTTGAGCATATATACATTCAAACAATATTTCTGCACAGTCATGCCTGGTGAATAGCATATGAAAGACACTGATTATTGAAGATGGAGCGGCCTACTTTAAAACCTTCTGCTGTATGATTCTGAACAAACCACCTAACACCCTTGGGCTTAATAAAACTGTTATTAAATAGGGGAATGCAAAGAATATAGCACAGAGCTTGGCCTCTTTTAAATGTTCAAACGTAAATTAATTTCTTCCCCTCTACTAATTTTATATTTCTATGAGATAAAAAGAAAAAAAAAGTCATATGCAGACCATTCAGATGACCAAAAAGCTTGAACCACTTTATAACCTGTGGTCTGATTAGAGTCTGTGCCAAATGGACTTTGTTTGCAGCCAATTCTGGATATTTTCATCTCTTTGCCCTTTTCTACATTAGCGGTTCTTTTAGACTGCAAATCAAGTGATGTGTCGTAATAGATGGAGCGTGAGCCTGAAGAATTATTATGGACTCATTTTTCAAGAAATGGAAATTAAAGGAATTTTCTAGCGTGGCAACTGCATCTGCATGAGTTTCTGGACACTTTGATAGCTTTGCAGTTTCCAAGTGCAGAATTGTGTTAAAGGCCTATTTATCTGTCATGTCTCTTCTGCTGAACAAAGATTTAGGAAAACACCATAACTCTGCATAAGATCCCCTAACTAAAGATTTCATTATTTCCACATGAGTCATCCTGAAAAAATTAGCTTGGCTTCTACTGGTTTCTACATCTTCCTGGAAGTTTATTACGGTTATTCTTAGGTTAGCATCATCACAGCTCCAAAATCCAGTTAAATTAATTGAAATTGCTAAAACAGAATTTCTCTCATGGTCTAGCCATGTTTAGTTTATAACCCCAATGTTTTCCTATTGCTGGCTACATCTAATTTAACTATTTCTACTCAGCTTTTTACGTTCTTCCATCCAGTGGCTTCATCTACCCATTCAACCTCATCTTGCTTTGCTGCCAGCACATGACGCCCAGGATCTATTAATATTGCACCTTGTTAACCTTATGTAAATGTTACCTTTCTGTGAAACATACTCTAAAGCTCCTTAATGTATCCCCATTTTTTTCCTCTATCAAGGTCAAATTGGTCTCACCTTGTTCATAAAAACTTTTCCTATCAGTCCAACCTTTGTAATTCTGAGTTTCTTACCCTGCCCACACAACTTCCACTTCCTGCAAACACACTCATTTTTGTGATTGGAACTGAGAATGTTCTGCTTGGATAAGTTAGAGCCCTCTAAACCAAGCCTTCACTTCTTATGTCCCCCAGTCCAGCCATATGTCTTTGTATTCATATTTTATGCCTAGAGCGGATGTTGTGAATAGGAGCAGAGCTTACTGAGAAAGATGGAAGGAGTGGTTTCCTTTCTCTTTCTTCTTTCTTTCTTTCTTTCTTTCTTTCTTTCTTTCTTTCTTTCTTCTTCTTTCTTTCTTCTTTCTTTCTTTCTTTCTTTCTTTCTTTCTTTCTTTCTTTCTTTCTTTCTTTCTTTCTTTCTTTCTTTCTTTCTTTCTTTCTTTCTTTCTTTTCCTTCTTTCTTCTTTCTTCTCTCTCTCTCTCTCTCTCTCTCTCTCTCTTCTAGGATTGTAGGGAAGTGAGTTTCCTGAGATGTGGTGTAACTGTTTGACTTAATTGGGTACAAACTGACCTGCTTTAGGGTCTGTGTAATTGCTTTTGGTAAAGGGGGAGGGGAGGATGAATATTCTCCCTACTTCTGCCAGAAAGGAGCAAGCATGCACCTGAGCAGGCAAACGTGTGAGGCTGAAACCACCTCTGTGGTTTGTGGACCTCATGTAAAAAACCTCTTTGGAACCTCCCAGAAGTAACTGGAGGGCATTTTGAGGTGAGGGTAATATCTTCAAGCTTATGGGGAGCATAGAGAGGCTCACTAGTGCTCAAGAACATACCACTACCAGTTACCTGAGTGGCTCAGCATTTGAGCGTCTGCTTTCAGCTGGGGACATGATCCTGGTCCAGGGATCCAGTCCTTCATTGGGCTCCCTGGGGTGAGCCTACCTCTCCCTCTGCCTATCTCTTTATATCTCTCTCTATGTCTCAAATAAATAAATAAATAAATAAATAAATAAATAAATAAATAAAATCTTTTAAAAAGATACCAGTACTAGGTGTCAGAGCCCAGAAGTCCAATCAGGTGGTGTTTCTGCAGAGCTACAGCCAGGGTGACTTGACTTTCTGCTTCTAATCAAAGTCACAGTACAGAGAGACTTGCATGAGGGATATTTGGTTTATATAACACTTCCTATTCTGTGCCCTATCATCCATATTTGAATGACATATACTTTTGTATTATTTACTGGTAGATATTTTCACAATCTAAACAGAAGGATAAGAACTATTTTTTCCACATTTGTCATATATATTTATTACTATTTTCAAGGGCTGGGCCCACAGCAGGTCCCAATTATATATTTGCTGATGGCTTAACAGCTTTGAAAGTGAGACTTTGATAAAATCAGCTGATGATAGACAGATAGGGATAGATAGATGATAGGTAGATAGATAGATAGATGATAGATAGATAGATAGATAGATAGATAGATAGATAGATAGATGATAGATAAAAGCAACTGGCTGGTTCTGGCCATCTTAACTACATAAACTTTCTAGTGAATGACACATAAAGATGCAAATGAGTGTCTGTATATGAGTTGCTGTAAACTGCTTTTTCTGTATCTGTAATCCCAAGTGTTCACATGTACACTTAACAGGGGAAGAAAAGCTATTACATTTTCTACGTCTGGTGTATATTGTGGCTGGTAAGGACAAAGGATGTTAGAATATCACGAACAGGACTTAGTGAGAATGATTTTGGTACTCTCTATGGAAAGTTAATTAAAGAGAACTATCATCCAAAGCTAGAGTCAATGGTTTGCCATATGAATAAATCAGATCAACTACTGTGCTCTACAAATGACTGTACTATGTAGCTCATTGTTATGGCAGGGGAATTGGCTATTCTCATTTAAAAATCAAATAATGAGACAGGCAAAACATTTTACACCAGCTGGACATAAAAACCTCCCTATTTAGTCTACTTAGTGTCCTTTCAAGGTTTTTTGCTTGTCTTTTTTTAGCTAGGACTTCTTGCTCATGCTATTCATTACAGAAGCCACACTGAAGTATTTTCATCCTAAGTGCTTCTTCTCCAATAACATGCAGGGTAGAACTCAGAGTAGTTGTCTGCTTAGGAGAAAGTGGGCAGTGGAGGTGAAAATGCACAGACCTACCTTTTGTGTTAGCAGAGAATGAGGATGTGATGCCTCTGTTATGGGAGAAAATTTGTTCTGGTTCTGACTGTTCTAGGACCTCAGACAGTCATTTGCTAAGCTGAGAATGGAGTCGGCAAATCAGGCACCACCCATTTTTCTATCCAAAAACCACATTATTTCCTTTTAAATTACAAAAAGTAATCTCCATTGGTTTTAGCTAGTAAATTATGCAAAATAATAAAGAGGAATTTAATAATCACCTTGCCTCCTTTATTTCCTCTTCCCCACACTAATTAATTTTTTTTAAAGATTTACTTATTTATTTTAGAGAGAGAGAGTGAGGGAGAGACAGAAGGAGAGGGAGAGAGCGAGTCTCCAGCAGATTCCCTGCTGAGCATGGACCCCCGCTTCCTCCACCCTGCCAATGGGTCTGGATCTTGTGACCCTGAGTTTATGTCCTGAACTGAAATCAGGAGCTAGATGCTCAGCCAACTGAGCCACCCAGACTCTCCCATAATAATTAATGTTTAGAGCCTGAAAGGTAGTCTTTCTCGAGGCCCTTCAGGTTCAAACCTCTATATGCTCACACATGGGGTAGTTCACTCTGTGCTCCTAATCTATTTAAAGTTAGTACTTGCAACTTAACATGGGATTTTTTTTCTTCACATATCAATCTTAATTCTCAAGCTGGATAAGTGCCTTGAGAGCAAGGATGATTTAAAATATATTTCTACTTCCCAAAACCACTTAGCACCAAAAAGCATCGCTGACCCCATCTTGGCCTTTCCAACCATATTCTGGTTACCATTAGGAATGTTGAAATTTCCATGTTTATCATTGGCTTTATGAAAAACAAAGAAACTAAAACAAAATGTGTATTTCTTCTTCTATTTCTAATACCTTGCCAAAATGCAAATGCCCTGAGGAACAACTTTGTACCTTTACTAACCAAGGGAAAAAAAAAATTAAACACCTAACATATGCACAGGAAAAAAATTGAGGTGTGAAAAAGGGAAGGATTTTAACCACATGAATGCAGATATTAACATCCTTAGCTTACTGGATTTAAAATTTTTCCTGGGCACTTGGGTGGCTCAGTGGTTGAGTATCTGCCTTTGGCTCAGGTTGTGATTTTGGGATCCTGGGATTGAGTCTCACATCAGGCTCCCAAGGGAGCCTGCTTCTCCCTCTGCCTATGTCTCTGCCTTTCTCTGTGTGTCTCTCATGAGTAAATAAATAAGATCCTTTTAAAAAATTAAGAAAAGTAAAAATTTTCATCGTGATATGGCTATTCCTCTTCTAAAAATTTTTCATCATGATATGGCTATTCATTCCTCTTCTAAATTCTTCATCGTGTGAGACAACCTCACATCTTGTCTTCTATATGCATATATTCTCTGAATCCACTAATAAAAATTATTCTTAGTGATAAGAAGAAAATTGCACTGTCATCTTCAAAACGCAGATTTTAATCATGACCACATCTAATTAAAATAGCAAATCACTTTTAAAAATCCACGTGTTATTCCTGAAGTCTTGATTAGAAACAGTTCTATATTAACAGTGCTCCTGAAAGGAAAGAGGCAAGCAAGCCCATTACCTAGATGAAGCAAGCCCTCAATGCTGGACTTCTTAGTTGAAAACGGGTTGCTTGGTCAAGTCAGCGAGGTTTCCAGTGATGCTGTCATACAGTGATGCTGCTTTAGCACAGCAGCAAATCAGTGTTTTATCTTGATCACTTTCAGACTGGTATTCTCATCTATTTCATTGATTTGAGTGGCTCACAGAGTCTGTGCACTGAATTTCAAAATAAGAGAATAAGGGCATGTGGGCATCTCAGTCAGTTAAGCTTCTGACTCTGGGTTTCCTCTCAGGTCACGATCTCAGGCTCATGAGATAGAGCCCCATAAGGAGCCCAGTGTCAGGCTCTACGCTCAGTGGGGCACCTGCTTGAAGATTTTCTCCTTCTGCCTTTCCTTCCACTTGTGTGCTCTCTCAAATAAGTAAATGTTTGGAGAATAAAGAACTATTTACATTTGTGTGTGTGCGTGTGTGTGTGTGTGTGCATGTGTATTTGCTTAGTTTTTGAGTCCTCCCTTCACGTGGTCATCTGATGTTCTTTTACATCCCATGCTTTTTGATGGGTGAACTCTCAAATGCCAATGTATGGAGAATTCATATAAGCCTAGTAGTGGGACAAGGGCTCCCATTTCTGGAGTTATTCTAGACCACCTCCTATTCCCCTCATTCCAGGCAATTCTCCCCCAAATAACTGCAGTCTTCAATTCCAGTTGATTTCAATAGGTAGGCTCTCAGTGCTTCCTCTTTCACAGGGTAAAGGACCTGCTTTTCTCATATCTTTTTGGATCAGCCTCAATTTTGTCTCTCAGTTGCAATTTTACATTGTCCTTAGCACCATGTTAGGATGATGAGGGGGCTGTCTTGCTGCTTGCTGAATCAACCCTGGAATGCACTGCTACAGCCTGCCTGTCTGAGCTCTCTGCTAGGGGAAAACCAACTTGAAATAACGGGGAGAAATTACAGTGAAGATCAGAAAAATTGCCTCTCTTGGCATATCAATCAGAAAATAAAGATATTAAATTTTCATCAAAATTGTCTAGGTAACATTCATTTATATGAACCAGAATTCTAATTTCTTGATTAGATCACTGAATCTCATGATGGACGGTTGCATAACTGCATAAATTTTTTTCATAAAAATATAGTTTCAAATATCAAATAATATTTAAATATGTCTAATGAAAGACAGGAACGTCTGACCTATACTTTCTTATTCTTGGTTTCCATTTGCTATATATTAAACTTTTAATTCTGGAGGTTATTTTCATTCTCAGCTACCTTCATATTTCTAAATAAATTACACTTCCATTTGTACGTCAGTTTTAGGAATTCTTTTTAAAAATATTTATTTATTTATTTATTTATTTATTTATTTATTTATTTATTTATTTATGACACACACACAGAGAGAGAGAAAGACATAGGCAGAGGGAGAAGCACGCTCCCTGCAGGAGCCTGATGTGGGACTCAATCCTGGAACTTTAGGATAATGCCCTGGGTTGAAGGCAGACGGTAAACTGCTGAGCCACCCAGGCATCCCAGTTTTAGGAATTCTGCTGTCTTCTGACTAAGAAAGATAATGATTCATGTCTCTTTTACCTGCTTTCTCTCACCATCTCTGTTTCCTAATCTTTCCAAATAGTTACAGGACAATTGTTGTATTGACCACCGCAGTATATGTGTGTCCATTTCTCTCTGCATCCTTCTCCAATCCCTCCCACCCCCCGCCCATGGAATTAAAATAGCTACATTTAAAATTTTTGTCTTAAACTCTACAGGACAAGGTTTTTGACCTTGGAACTACTGACATTTTGGTCTTAGAATTCTTTGATGGGGCCGCCTGGATGGTTCAGCAGTTGAGCATCTATCTGCCTTTGGCCCAGGGCATGATCCTGGAGTTCCAGGATCGAGTCCCACGTCGGGCTCCATGCGTGGAGCCTGCTTCTCCCTCTGCCTGTGTCTCTGCCTCTCTCTGTTTCTCATGAATGAATAAATAAAATATTTTTAAAAAAGAATTCTTTTATGGAATTGTGAAGAGCAGGAGAGGTATCCTGTGCATTGTAAGATGGTTAGCTGCATCACTGGCCTCATCCAGCAGCACCCCCATCTCATTGCAACAACCAAGAATGTCTCTGGACATTGTCAAATGTCTCATCAAGAAAAAAAAAATCACTGCTCCAGAAGAATTAGAAACCACATCTCAAAATGATAAAGATACCTTGTTCTCAACCAGGTCCTCTTTCCTCTTAGAGACATTTCTTCTGGAGCTGTTCGTGATCTTGCTGCAATCTGACAGCTGCTCCATGGGGCTCCCTAGCACAGCAGTCATCCTGGGACTTCCTTTCACCCACCTCTGGAAATTCCCTTTGCTTTTCCACTATGTTGACTTATCTGTTTACTAAATCTTTTGTCTCCTTTACTCCTTTATTCTCTAAAATTTCGAAGTACATTCTCTGCTACCTGCCTGGAAGTGAACAACAGGGAAAATTTGGAGAACTTGTGCAAATGTCTATTCTATGTTCATCTTGATTATTCAAGTTTGGCTGAGTTTAGACTTCCAAGTTTGAAAAACATCTTCCCTCAACATGTGAAGAAGATCTTGATAATGTTTTCTTCTTAACTATTTTTTTTAATTTTTTAATTTATTTATGATAGTCACAGAGAGATAGAGAGAGAGGCAGAGACACAGGCAGAGGGAGAAGCAGGCTCCATGCACCGGGAGCCCGACGTGGGATTCGATCCCCGGTCTCCAGGATCGTGCCCTGGGCCAAAGGCAGGCGCCAAACCGCTGCGCCACCCAGGGATCCCAATCATGTTTTCTTCTAACGTCCTGCACTGCACTGAGAAATATCATGCCTCCTTGATTCTCCCATCATTCTTGATAGCTTTTATTTTTTCTTGGGAGGTTTTGGATTCTTCCCTTTACACCTGAGGATTTGAAACTTCACCCTAACTTCTAAGATGGGGACCTCACATCTGAGCAGTCACATGCTCAAGTTTTGCTCCCCCTCCCCTTTTTTTCCTTCCCATCTCCTTTCTCCCCCTGCTGGAAAATACTTAGCCATAATTTTATGAAAAACGTCCCTTGATTCTCTCACCTACTTGAGGACTATAGCAAGATAGAGGTTACATCTTTTCACTTCCTCCTATATCCTCAAACTATTCTTTCAGTGCCCCCCCCCAATCCTATCTCATTATGCTGTATTCTGGATAATTTCTTTAGAGCTGTCATAAAGCTCATGAATCTTCACTTTGGTTATATGCAATGTGCTACTGAACACAACCATTGTATTTTTATTTTTAATTACTTGATGTATATATTTAAATCTACAGGTTACTTTTGTTTCTTATTTCTATTGTTTCCTGGTCTTTTAACTCTTTAAATACATGTATCTGTTTTATATTCCAAATCTGTTAATTTCGACATTGATTATATTGGAAATTTCAATTTGCTATATTTTTCTACTGTTTCTTGCTCCTGATCACCTAATTCCAATTCTGCTCTACAGTTTTCTAAAATGTCACATCCCGTTCATTGGACCCTAATTGTGAGATAAAAAATTGAGTTTGCCATTAAAGTGGCTTTTCTGTAGCTGACATCTTTGAATTCACATTTCACATTGTTTCTGGACTCCGAAATTTTCCTTTGCTTTCTTATCAATGCAGCAATGAAACAGGAAGAAAAAAAAAAAGTTTTCCAAAACTTTTTGGTATTCTATCCGAGTTATATTTCTTTAGTTTTCTAATGCACCAGATTGGCAGAAGGGGAAGTTGCAATTCTATGTCACTCTTTTATATCCAACCAAGAATGAACTTGGAGTCACAGAGGCTAGATTCATCCTCTCACCTGCAGCATCCACTAAAACATAAAACATAAAATGTATGAAATAACAGTTTTCAAGACACAAGATGTCAAACAATGAAGGATTGTTGAAAAACTAGAAGCAAAAAAGCTGTACTATGTGGTTTCCAAACTTATTGCCTTGAGAATCTTCAGGCTGCACCACAGCAGAAGGGGAGCCCGGCAAAGGTGAGGAGATAGAGTGATGGTAGGGCTACTGCATAGCAGAAAGTAACAGAGAGAGCAGGGGTACACAGAAATGGAACTCTGCAGATCTAAAGTTCCCCTAGGGTACCTAACAGGGTCAGCATGTAAATGACAGGAAACTAGCTAAGGTTGTATTAGCTTGCTGGGCTGCTGTCCCAAATACCACAGACTGAATGACTTGAAAAACAAAAATTTATTTTCTCACAGGTCTGGAGTCTAGAAGTCCAAGATTCAGGTGTCATCAGGGTTAGTTTCCTCTGAGCCCTCTCTCCTCTTGTAGATGACCACCTACTCCTGCTCTCTTCACATGGTCTTCCCTTTGTGCCTCTTTGGGTCCTCATCTCCTCTTTTCCCATTGTATTGGATTAAAAACCATGCTAATGATTTCATTTTCACTAAATTGCTACTTTAGAAGGCTTATCTCTAAATATAGTCAAATTCTTCAGCACTGTAGATTAGTGGTTCAATATATGAATTTAGGGGAGGAGTTCAGCCATAACAGTCCACTTTCTGCCCCCCCCATATTCAAGTTCTTCTTTCATACAGAACGCATTTATTCCATCTCAACAGCCCCAAATGTCTTAACTCATTCCCACATATACTCTAAATTCAAATTTTCATTTAAATATCATCTAAATCGGGTGTGGGTGAAACTCAAGGTATGATTCATCCTGAAACAAAACTCCTCTCCAGCTGTGAATCTTTGTAACCAGATACATTAACTGCTCTCCAAATACAATGGTAGGACAGGCATAAGTTAGACATTCCAACTCTAAAAGGGATACATTAGAAAAAAAGGAAAGGATGATGGGTTCCAAGCAAGTCTGAAACCTAGCAGAGAAAATTCCATAAGATGTTAAGGTTCAGGAATAATCCTTTTTTGGCTTTGGGCCTTCCTGGTTAGTAGCCCTGCCCTGTAGAACCTCCAGTCCAAGTGTGGTGGCCCCACTCCTTTGACTCAGGCCTTGGCCTTCTGGCCCTTGGTGAAATGACTGTCCCTGCTGACCTCTGAGCCATCTTCAGGGTCATTCTTCCCTTCTCTAGAAGAATAACATGTTGTATCAAGATAGGCCTATTGGCCCATTCTAGAGAATCCTCTTCAGCATTTCTGAAGGTACAACCCAGGCTTATTTCTGGCTTCTGCTGAGATGGCTGGTTGGATCCATAAGTCATACATCAGTAATCTTTTAGCAAATCATTGTGTAGTCATGTTCTCAGTGTTCTCTCTGGAATATGCTTTCTCAGTTTGCAATATGGGTGGGCTCAGAATTTTCCAAACCTTCAAGTTTTGTTTCCCTTAGGTTTAGTAATTGCTTCTTCAATTTGTCTCTCTCTCTCTTCTTGATTTTACTATTAGCAGCAAAGAGAAACTGGATGCATCCTTCAACACTTTGTGTAGGAATATCATCAGCTAAATCACCAAGTTCATCCCTTGCAAATTTTACCTTTCATAAAGCACTAGGGCACAATTAGGCCAAGTTTTACAACTTTATAACAAGAATTGCCTTTCATCTAGTTTCCAATCATATGCTCATCATTTTCCTCTGAGACCTCATCAGAAGCCTTGCCTACATTTGTCCTTCTAACAACATCCGGTTGGGTGATGATATGTGTGTCCTTTTTCCACAGCTCTCCTCTTCTTTCTCAGCCTTTACCAGAATCATCTTTAATGGTCATATTTCTGCCAAGAGTCTCTTGAAGGCAATCTATGCCTCTTCTAACATGCACCTCAAGACTCAGCCTCTCCCCATTGTCCAGTTTCAAAACTACTACCACATTTGTAGGTTTTTGTAACAGCAGCATCCCACTTCCTGGCACGAAAATCTGTATTACTTTCCTTGAACTGCAATAATGCAACAGAAATGTATTTCTTCCCAATTCTGGAAGTTTGCAGTACAAGATCATTGTGGGGACATGACTCAGCCCATAACACAAGACAAAGAGAATATTACTGGGTACGCTTATGAGGCTGGGAATAGTGCCTACTCCCATTAGCTCCATCAGATACCTTATAATTCACAGAGCATCTGGTACAGTACTTTGTATTGCTCAGGAGTGAGCCATCAGTACCCCTAGGCTAAACACTGCTCTGAGCCTGCATAACAATCTTAAAACCAACACCTAAAAGGATCATATTGTCTCCAAATAATTAACAGCTTTTCAGAACAAAGTTCAAGAGTATGTATGAGAATACAAAAAATATCCAGTACAGTAAGGGTGGCATTAACTGTGAGTGGCATCTAATCAACAGTGACTAGGCATTAAAGAAGCAGGAGAATACGACCCTTATGAGTAGGAAACTCAATGAAAACCAAACCAGAACCAACACAGATTTTTGAAGAACCAGACAAGGTCATTGTATCAGTTACTAAATGTCATATAGCCAAAGATTTAAGTGGAGACATGGAATATACAAAAGGTATTGAATGTTTTCATTGTTTCAAGACAGAGACAAGGATGATTTTGTTGAATAGAAATGGTTTAAAGAATCATTCAAGGAGAATGCCTCTTATCCCTTGAAGGGCTTTTACTGGGGCTCAGAATAAGTTTTGTCTTGAGCTCAGCAGGGAGAGTCACAGAATCTGTGGACTTTGAGGGAGAATTCTGATGCAGCAATGTGTCTCAGGATGGGCGGGACCAGGTGCTGGCACGAGCAGAGAGGGGACTCGGTTGTCCTACTGCCAGAATTACTGACATCTTTGTTTTTTCCACTAGTCACCTAACTTTATTGAGTTTTCTTTTCATTACCTAAAAAAAGTGTAGCATTTCTTTTAAATCTAAGCCACTATTCGATGAGCCCAGTTTATTATTCTACCCTGTGCTACTGGTCCTGGATTCTGCTATAGGCAGTCAGCTTCTAGCATAATAAATTGAGTAAATTGAATAGTTTTAAGTAATATCCTTTTTTAAGATTTATTTATCTATTTTGGAGAGAGAGAGAGAAAGAGAGAGAGAGAGAGAGATAAAGAGAAAGCTTGTTAGCAGGGGGAAGGGCAGAGAGAGAGAGAATCCTTAAGCAGACTCCTATTGAGCACAGAGCCTGATGCCAGGGCTTGATCCCAGGACTCTGAGATCATGACCTGAGTTGAAATCAAGAGTCAGATGCTCAACCAACTGAGCCACTCAGGTGTCCTCAAATCACTTAATTTTTTTGGAGTCATTTTTTCTCAGTTTGTTCTTATTATCATAGTAATTCACTATATGATATATAAGAGTCTATTACAATGCCTCAGACTTAACTCATTATCACCCCCAGGGTAACCTGGTTCTCCTACTTACATTCTTTTTGGGGGCTTCATATATACCTCATCCCTGGTCTCTCACTCAGTTAGAAAGAATCTATGTGAAGCCAGCCTCTTCTCTCTTTTTCTACCATCCTTACTCTATGAATTTGGGTGTCTTCTAATCTGGATATCCCACTCATTTCTCTTTAATCTACCTATCATAATTATGATTATCTTTGTCCCCCTCAAATACAAGTTTGAGCACGCCCCTCTCATTTAAATCCCTTAAATAATTCCCACTGCCTTTAAGATGAACACAGCATAGTATATCCTCTGGAGCCTACCTTCAACCTGCCCTCATATCATGCATTGCTGTATGCCTTATAATTCTAACTACTCACTACAAATGGATCCATCAAACTCTGGCGTGCATAAACTCGCTGATTCGCCCTGGAATGCTAATTCTCTGCTTGGCAAACCTGTATAGTTGTTAAGTTATTGATAAAAAATTGCCTTTCTGAAGGATTCTCCAGTCTACCAAATAGTATAAGCCTCTTTTTTCTTCCCTGGTTGGACACATCTGCCCCCTCCTCCACCTTCTTCTTTTGTGCTTTCATCACGTTCTTTTAGGATCATCCATTTAGAAGCCTATGTGCTTTCCCATGAAGCTTTCTACATCATATATCTTCATGTACCTAGAACAGTACCTCAAATATAGCAAATGTGCAGTGAGCACATGTTGCGTGATGGAGTACATGAATAATGAAACAAGCAGAGCCTAAACTGTATCAATTCTTATTTATTAATTATTTTGTTATTTTTATGCCATTTTTCCCCGTCTGAAATCTATAAGGACTATTGGTCTCTGTTACTAGTTTTTGTTTGCTTTTAGAAGAGTCACTGAGGATCCCAGTGAAGAAGATTATAGCCTTATCTGGAAATGATGTTGTGTGGATGTGCCATTTTATCATGTTTCTTTCTGAGTGTTCTCTCACTTGAAAATGCAAGTGAGTGGTATGACACTGGATTGGGCTTGTGTCTGATTAATAATTTCTGAAGGTGGCATATTGAGTGGCACAGTGTCCAGCTGGTGCTATTTTCAGCATAGAAACCTGTTATACTATGAGGCAGCATGAACAAGATGGAATGAATTGATATATTTCTCTCCTGAATTGGTTGGCAGTGCCTCAACACTGAAGTATCAAATTTGCTCAATGTGCTATTTGAGGGATTGTTTCTTCCTTTCCTCCACCAGCCTAAAGACTACAGTAGAAAATGATATATTAAACTATGTCCTTCTTCAGAGAGAACATCAAACACATTTCCAAGAAGATCAAATTAATATCCAACTACTTTCCCTGGTGGACTTGAAGAGGCATGTCCCTGAGCCAGATCTTCAGTTTTCTACTTTTTTGTTTTTAAGTTTCTCATTCTATGGGTAATGAGCATTAACTTTTACAACCAGAGGTTGATGCTGATAATATGAGAGAAAGGAATAGTTTATTTTATTTTATTTTTTTTAACTTTTATTTATTTATGATAGTCACAGAGAGAGAGAGAGGCAGAGACACAGGCAGAGGGAGAAGCAGGCTCCATGCACTGGGAGCCTGATGTGGGATTTGATCCTGGGTCTCCAGGATCGCGCCCTGGGCCAAAGGCAGGCGCCAAACCGCTGCGCCACCCAGGGATCCCAAGAAAGGAATAGTTTAAAAGTGGAGTGGGAATGACTTTAAATGCCAGAGGATTTATCTAAAAAGACTTTGTATTTTTCTATCCAGTGAATCCTCTTTTGAGTCCTGTCAGAATGACAGTAGACCTTTGGACATTTTCTTCCCTCTAATCATCACTATGAAAATCTGGAGAAGATAGGAAAATTAAATTGATACCTTGCTCTTTATGATGAAAATCCAGGCCTGCCCACTGCATTTTTGTTGGCCAGTCCCTTTCTAGATCAAAGTTGCCTTTCCTAGACATAAACTACTCAGTCATTCATTCAATGGCCACCTGTGATGTCACTGTCCCACTGGTAGGTGATAGGTCAATTTTGAAACTGGCATGAGTTCCGACTATGGGTTTGGTCTGAGGTTTACGTTCAGATTTCTGCTTTACCATTTACAACTGTATGTCTGGGCACCTCTTCTCCTTAGTTTCCTTGTCTGTAAAATAATACTTTTCACAGAGCTTTGCAGTAGGCATCAGATGAGAAATATGTAAAGGACCAGCAGGTGCCTAGAGTCTGATGTAGCACAAGACTCTCTCTTTTCCTATGTGTTAAAGGTGATCACATATCTGATGCAGTGTTCATTTTATTAAAGCAAGGAAAAAGCCTTCATCAGAGGGCACTGCCTCTGCATTGATTCTTGCCATCCCTTGATCCACCAGCTGCGGTCCAGAGTCAATATTTCTGTTGGTTTTCTTCCCCTGCACACGGACATTGGGGGCAACAGCAGACAGCTGTCCCAGGCATGCTAAACTGAACTACAACATTAACCAGGTTGAGAAAGATCTTCCATAACCGGAAACAGTAAAACACAGAAAACCTCCCAGGATCACAATCACCTCCTTGGGAGTGGCCAGGAGGACGGTGAAAGGTGCTAATCTTGGGTGTCTCCCCAAATACAGTTCTATCACAGACAACACTGCAGCCAGGGTCTGCTAAATTGGGAGGTGCCTGGCTTCCCCTGCTGTGTAAATCCATGCATCATCATTTCTGTGGCTGCACAGGTTGGGAAGACTGTGGATGGAGAATGGGGATGGGAGTGAGATATCTTAGTTGCCCTTACACGACTATGAATGTTGGAGGGGCTTGTGCTGTTTCCCTAACAAAATTATCTTGCACCAGACAGCATGGTGGTGATTGAAAGCATACTCTCTGGAGCTAGGATTCCTGGGTGGATGTCCTGGCTATACTCTTGCTTCAGCTCTCATTCCTTTAGGCAAATCATTTTATTTTTGACCTCGGTTTTCTCAAAGCATAAAATGATGTTGATAATAATAGTAGTTAACTTCTAGAGTTATTTTAAGTCAAATAAAATAATGCGTATGAATTGCTTAGAATGATGCCTGACAAATAATAGTCTGTACTCAGTAAATGCTATATTTGCTCTCTTTGCAGCAAGTCACTGACGCCCTTGAGCAAAAAGCGTTGGCTTTTGGACTGCTCTTACTCAAGCTCTAAGACAGCTCTGGTACACTTGCTTTTCAGCTAGCACTCCAATGATCCTATGAAGGTCGCCTTTTCCCATATCTTTTGTTCCTGGAGACCCCTGAGGCTTAAGGTTGTATGTATCTTCTTTTCTTAGCAAATCAATATCCATTACGTAGAGCTCACAATTACAGCTTTTCCTGGAGGAAAAATATTAATGGATTCTGTCAAGACCATGAGACAGCCACTTCCCTACGTAATGGCTCTTGAGTTCCCTAAAAGCCTGTGCTTCCGTTAGAAAGTGATAAGGAAGCTTCCAATAAGCTCAGGAGTCTACTCAATATTTCCCACTTCCTCGGTGCTGATTAGTAGGGGGACATGCGCGGCCCACCACTAAGTCCTGTAAGTCACATGGGCAGAGGCGCTTCCTGACATTTAGGACCCATTACCAGTCCCTGGGGACAAGGGGAGCCCTTCAGGCTTCCGTGGCAGCAGCGGCTAATTTACAGACATTCAAAAAACTAAATAAATGAATGAATGGATCATATAAAATTAAAAAACAAAACAAAGCAAAACAAAAAACAGGAGCGCCTGGGTGGCTCAGTGGTTGAGCATCTGTCTGGCTCAGGTCCTGACCCCAGGGTCCTGGGATCAAGTTCCCCATTTCTGCTTCTGCCTATGTCTCTGCCTCTGTGTCTCTTACGAACAAAACAAAACAAAACAAAACAAAACAAAACAAAACAAAAATTAAAAACCAAAACCAAAAGAAGGCCCCCAAAGTTTTCAGGAAATTGGGTTTTGGGGGACTATTGACAGGTTAACATGGTAACAATTAGACTTCAGAACTAGCAGCAGAGGTGCCTGGGTGGCTCAGTGGTTGAGCATCTGCCTTTGGCTCAGGTCTTGATCCTGAGGTCCTGGGATCGAGTCCTGCATCAGGCTCTCTGCAAGGAGCTCACTTCTCCCTCTCTTTATGTCCCTGCCTCTCTCTGTGTCGCTCATGAACAAATAAATAAAATCTTAAAACAAAAACAAAAACAAAAACTGGCAGCAAAGCTGCAAGCTCAGGCTATAAGCCCAGCTCCCCCTTAGTTCAGAGGCTCCATCTCTGTTTCTACCTCAACCCCCAACCCTGGAGAGAAAAAAAGTGGCATCTGGCCAAATTCCCCCAGAGTTACAGCTCTGATAACCAGGAGCAGAGTCTAACAAACTTCTTAGTAAGTTTATTTAAGTCAGGATTTTGCAGGTCTCCTGTGGGAAATCCTTGAGCAGGTGTCCAGCGCGGGGGGATTCCGCTTGCTGTGTGGCCACCTAGTGGCCGTTGTAGGAACTTCATCGATGGGTTGCAGGGCGCTGACTGCCCTGCAGCACATTTATGCACGGATAGGGAATGAGCACCGATTTTTTTTTTTTTTTTTTTTAGAATATTACTTCGCAATTCTAGCCCATCCCAAGCGCGTTTTTTAAAATTCTATAATTGGGCAGCACAGATTCCTTAAGAAAAAAGCAGCGTGGCTGTGCGGCGCTGGTTAGTATGTAGAATAACAGATGCTCTATGGGGAATGCTGGTTAGGTTTGGTTCGGTTTTGGATTGCCATCACTGCATTCCTGGCAGACTGATGTAAACATATATTTGAGATTCTTTCGCACAGTATTTAGGTAATATATTGCAACGGATGTGAATATGAATTCTGATTTATTTATTTTATTTTTTAAAGATATTTATTTATTTATTTATTTATTTATTTATTTATTTATTAGACACACACACACACACACACACACAGAGGCAGAGACACAGGCAGAGGGAGAAGCAGGCTCCATGCAGGGAGCCTGATGTGGGTCGTGATCCCGGGACTCTAGGATCATGCCCTGGGCCAAAGGCAGATGCCAAATCACTGAGCCACCCAGGGATCCCCCTGATTTATTTTTCTAAGTGTTTCTTAAAGGGACCTGTCCAAAAGTAAGCCGCGGAATCTATTGTCCACCCTCCGCCCCCTGAGATGTACAGCTACTGATATCTCTGCTCCAGTTTTCTTATTTTTTGTATTTATATTGTTTCTCTATGGGTTGCACTGTGTCTGCACCACTCAGTGGTCAGTGATTTGGGCAGAAGTTTTGGCCAAACTCTGTGAACTAGTAAAGTTTTGGCCATTATCTGTGGGTGAATTGGGGAACATTATCAAAGGTTAGTCTGCTTTCACTTCTCTGTCGGATTTTCCTTTTGGTGGTGCTCTCTAGGGTCCTCACCCCCACACCATTCTTTTCTCCAGTCAGCCAGGGGTTTGTGGAGAGCTCCTCATACCTGCTATGCTGCTCTCATTCCCAGGTGCTTTCTGGCTGGTCCTCTCCTTGCCCTTGCTGCAACCACCATCTCAGCCTAGCATCTCAGTCCTAATTGCCTTTTAGGTAGAGTCACTATTGCTGGTAAATCATCTGAGTTCTTGTTTCCCAATCCAAACCAGCCCTCTGTCATTAAGAAAATGTAAATATAAAATTAGATAAAAGGTCTTAGAAGGGGCAGTACATGTGATAGACTCTGAAGCTCAAGCCTCATTTAGCTTCCAGATAAATCTACCTTCGTCCAGTGACCCAGCTGAGAGAGTAACTCACTACCTATAAACAAATTCCCAGAGCTGTAACACGTTCAGTATTAATTTAGGCAGGTTCCAGCATCAGGAAGGGTTCTCTATCTGTGTATGGGGTGGGGCAGCGAGAAGTTCACAGGGCTAAGGAGGAAGACAGAGGTCCTTAGATGGTAGGTTGGGCAGGGCTGTCCATTCACAACAGGAATTCTGTCGGCAACTGTTCATTCAAGGAAGAAGACTCAAACTCTCAGAGGTGACGAGAGCCAGAAATATTAGGGCTATGAAATCATAATTGGCTCCATAACCAGAGACAGCCCTGGGCCTACAAGGAACCACCAGTATGGAGAAGCCATAAAGATGCTTCCTAATCCACAGATGATGTTGGAAGAAGAAGATCTCTAAGACGTAGCATCTGAAGAAAGAGTAGGTCAAGTCTCTAGGGGCTCAGGTAAGTAATAGGGGCAAGCATGGAGAATTCACTTTAAAATAAAAAAAAGGAGCTTAACTGTCAGAAGGCTTCTGGGGGTTATCTGAAGAACAGGGGAGAAGATTGGAAGTCTAGAGTTATTATCTAGGTGGGAAGCAATAAAGCAGGAGGACTCAGGTGGTACCATACAGAATTGGAGAGAGAGGAGGAATTTGGGAAAAAAAAATCAAATCAGTTTCCTGAATTTGGAACCCAAGGCAAAGGGACAGTGAATCGTTTGGATGAAATATGAGAATGATAGGAAAAATAATGAATGAATCAAGAAGGTGAGCCTTTTATAGGGGGAATAATGTATCACCAAAATACATATTGTTCATCAACGTGTGTGTTGTTCAAGCAGATACAAATATGTGACTCTCCCTTCGTTTTAGACATTGGAAGACTGTTGTTTGCTTTAATGAGACCAGTATATGTGATGCAGAATTTCTTTTTTTTCACCAATTTGCATAAAACATTTCAATTAGCATCTTTTGCTTTCAATATGCAATCATCAATATTCTGTCTTAAATGGATTGTTTTAAAGATTTTATTTATTTATTCATGAGAGACAGAGAGAGAGAGAGAGAGAGAGAGAGAGAGAGAGGCAGAGACACAGGCAGAGGGAGAACTAGGCTCCATGCAGGGAGCCCAATGCGGGACAGCACGTCCTGGGCCTAAGGCAGGCACTAAACCACTGAGCCACCCAGAGATCCCCTAAATGGATGGTTTTAATTAGAAAAACAAATGTTTATTAAAAGCTCAATGGGGCGCCTGAGTGGATCAGTCTGTTAAGCATCCTACTCTTGATTTTGACTCAGGTCATGATATCAAGGATATGAGATTGAGCCCTACATTGGGCTCCATGCTGGGCATAGAATCTGCTTGAGATTCTCTCTCTCCCTCTCCCTCTGCCCCTCCCTGTTTATGCATGCACTTGCTCTCTCTCTCTCTCCCTCTCAAATAAATAAATAAATAAATGCTCGCTAGGTGTAAAGTGCTGAGTCCCTGTTGTCTTTTGCCGATCTCACTTGTCCTCCCATCAACCAGTCAACATAGCAAGAAGAGTTTCATCAGGAACAACCAGCTTTCTTCCTTGATTTGCAGCCTTTATTTATTGAATCAGAAAATTCTCATTTCACACTTGAAAACTTCATTTTAGTAAATGAAACAATTGCATATAGCTTTAACAGGCAACAAAAAGAAAATAAAGAACACAAGAGAAGATGGTGGGAAACATTGGCATGAGAAACAGCTGAAATCATTCTTGGGACAGCCCCACACAGCATCATCAGGAAGGAGTAGAGATGGCACAAAAATTACACAGTAAGTGCTTGAATCTCTGCATTATAAAGATCTCATAAGCACCTCATGGGAGTTGTATTTCTTCTCTGCTGAAACTAATTTTCTGAAATTCTTATAACCCCCTGACTTCTGTCAGCTTTACAAGGAATTCTAAAAATTTAGCAGTTTAGAATTAGATTCTAGGGAATTTAACCAGGAACACTTCATGTCCTCCTTTGCTGCCATCACAATTTTAAGAACTACTCTGTAGTTAAGATGACTATTCTTCTGCCTCCTTCACTGATAGGACATAAGCCATACAGCTATCTACCTTTTAATTATTTAGTGGAATCAGATGACTTCCTGCACTGAATTTCTTGGCATTTCTGCAGGAGACAATTTCTTTTAAACCAGAATTAGTGGTAATCGTGTCAGATTCCAATTAAGTGAAGTAGTTTTATGCTCCCAATGTTTTGCTTCTTAGACTCAGGGGTGTAATTTAATATCCTCAAGGTTTTGAGTCTTTTTAAAGCAACTAGATTGACATTTTTAAGGAAAACACTAAAGCAAGGAGACTATTTTTGTTTTAGGCTAAAAAGCATTGAAAAGCTAAGAATTTTTTTGTACTATATGTCTACAATACAGGTTGTAAATTCTGTAGGTAAATAATTACAGAAAGAAGCTGTTTCTCGTCAACATTTTCTGTCCGGATAAAGAAATTTTGAAAAACTGCCAGAAGCTTGTGTAGCAAATATCTAGGGAAGGTTGTGAAGATCTTTCCGCCAGAATCCTCAACCTAGCCTTGCACAGCCATTTTGGATATCCAATTTCAAGTTCTAAATAAAAACAGATGGTTAAAAAGAAGTTATTTCCCCTAAAGTCTATAAGCATGTTATGTTTCAGTTACTCATTTTTATCTGCTAATTACAGTAACTTTTCTGGATTCTGTTGTACTACATTTGTTCACATTTTCCCAAATCTCCTTAGCCATGGCTAATTAAGCAGTCATTATAAAATGAACAAGCCTATCAAAAGAAAGAAAATCATCTTGTTTTTCATTACAGAAAGCTAAACATTTTGCTTGCACTAGGGAGCATTTCTCTCCACTCTTCAGTATGAGACAGGTCCATCGTTTTGGAGTGGAAGGACCATTAGAAATATCATCCCTTCCCCGTCCCAACAGAGGAAGTGTACTGGGGAGGTTTCCTTATAAGAATGTTTTGTGGGGGAAAGCTTCATATTATAACCAGTACATTATAGAAACTCAACAGAAATCAAAGAATGGATGAATGAACTGAAATGTAGCTGAAAAATGCTCTTTTGTCCCCCTTTGACAAAAATCACAATTTCTTGATAAATTTTCTAACATAGCCATAGCAACTCAAAAATGAAATCATCCCTCAGATATAATCAGTTATTGATGGGGTAAGTGAAACTTTGATGAAACTATCATGAAATAACTGTTCATGAGGAATGTACTTTCTCTGTAATTACCTACGCTATTACATTCTTTAGAATCCTTCATTAAAACCCATAAGTGCATATATGCTGGGCAAAAAAAGTTTGAGAAAGAAGTCTTGTTTTTGTTATGTCTAACATGTGTTGAGACTCTGACACTGTCAAATTCTAGCTTGCTTCTGCAATCAGGTCAGAAATTCTTGAAATATGCTCTGCTGAATTATCTGTTAGAAATGTTAGCATATCAGATAAAATAATTTCAACCATCCTATTCTTCTGATAAAGAGAGAAAGCCCCTACTTCTATCAATGAGGAGCAAAGAACACAAAGGATGCTAACGTTTAAGAAGTTAAAAAGTGGAGGGGTACCATCCGTCACAGGAACTTACCATTTTGGCACTTTGATTGAGATCGGCGATTCCTCTTGGATCTTTATTTGCAGGTTTCTATAATAAATAAATTTTACTGTGTCAGGAACTGTATCAGATATCATGTATAGACACGCATGAGCGCATACACGTGCAGACCATCTCTTCTTGATTCATTAAAAATCTAAGAAAGTTTGTAAGTTGCTATGGGAGAGGCTGGGGTGAGGGACAGGGGATGGTTCTGGTCAGTGAAGTTTTATCAGAAACCAGTGTTCCTCATAAACGTTGTGATGGATCTCTCCAACAGTGTACTTAGTAAGAGATTTCCAAACACTTTTCAAGTGCCAGAGTTTTCACCAAGAATACATTTCTTTCGAAATTCCAGTAAAAACAATTTATAAAAATGGGCTGTACTGATTGAGTGGGGACTGGGGAGAGATGCTCATTCAATTCCACCCCAACCGTACAGCACACTCTGAGATCCTTTTGTGTGACAGGAAAATTCTGCAGAACCACAGACTTAAATCTATCTTACTCATAAGCCATTAATAAAGAAAGTATAATGAGAATTGTTGATTTGAAAAAAATACATAGTTGAGAATCTTGGTGGTTTTAGTGCCCATCTCTGAATAATTGTTCTACCAGAGACCTTGAGGCTACAGATGCAGATACAGAGACTCTGACAGTTCAGAAGATCCTAGAGATCCTGTAATAACTTTTTTTGACTCAGTCTCTAAGGCGTTGCATGCAAATTTGGCTAATGTGTTTCTCTTTCATTAATATTGATCAGGGAATACATTCCAGTCAGTGGAAAGCCCTCAGGCTGATAAGGCCCTGCTGGAAGCCATCACTGGGTTTTGACTCCTGAAAATCAGGGTTGGGGGTAGGGTATGGCTAGTGAGGCATTCATCTCAAAAGCACCATTTAAGGGGCACAAACAAACTCAGTAATTGTGAAAAATAATGTGTTAAAAATCTGTTTTTAAAAATCTAATCTAATTCCCAAGAGTTCATGATGAACACAATGTCAGTATTTTACCTAAAGGTAGTATCTGACTGTGCATGAATGACCAAGCATGACTTCTCGTGCTCTTCTCAAACGAATCCCAGCCCTGATGATAAGTAGGACCTGTCCTATTTCTACCTCAAATCAGAGAGCTATGTTATATTATTGGACTTATTCAAGGAACCAGCAAATGGTTAAGTGGCACCAAAATTATTATTGAAATGGCCACGGATCAGTACAACTAACAGAAAAGAAGTAAGGGACCATACCAGTGTGATGTAGTGTGGACTTGAAAAACTGGTGGGAAGCCTCTCCAAGGACTCTGCAGTTCTTTGCTAGTGAAAAGAAAGACTGTTAACCTTCAATCTGTATTCAAACAAATGTGACTGTTTCTTAAGTTGGCTATATAAATTTTCTAGCTATCTCTGGAATACAACCTAGTAAATGGGAACAATATTCTTCCCTTGGCTATTCTCTTATAATGAAGGAGTCACAATCATACACTCGAGACGAGTGGGAGTTTCTTTACATGTGATGATGAGAATCACACAAGTCCTTCAGCCTCCAAATCTTAACTGAATTGTCCAAATGTCTGAAATCCCTCTTTTTGAACCTTGAAGATCTTTGAGGACCTCCAAAACTTACTGTTCTAATACAGAGATGCCTGGATGAGGTTATCCTCTTTAAAGTGTTTTCTGTTAGCCCTCAGTGGACATTTGTACAACTAGAAAACATGATCCAGGGGAAACAGGACCTACCTAGGAGAGGTACTGAGTGCCAGAGGAAAAAAATAACTAAGCATCATTAATGTAACAGGGAAAGGACATCAAGAGACTTTTCCCAAACTATAATTTTGCTGAAAACTGGCCATTGATGGGTAACTAATGTGTCAAACAAGCACCAGCTAAATAACTGCTATTTATAAAAATTTATAATGAATAATACTCAAAGCCTAAATGAGACATTTGACACCATGAGCTCTCCTGTATAATCTGTGTTTATAACATATTATGGTACATATACCATTAATAGTGAATTTAACTTATACATATATCTAACAATATTTATTAAGCTCCTCTTCTTTATTCTCTCATTTAAGTACAATGCCAAAGCATTTAAGGAACTTGCATTCTAGAAATGAAACAAATATGCCCCAAACTCTATGTGATCCTCTGGTTGACTTCTGTGAATTTTCATCATTGATCACATACTCAGGCTCCTTTCAGCTGACTCTCTTCTCTGGGAACACAACTGTTTTTCTTATTAATTCATAAAGCATGTTAACACATATTAAGTGCTACATATATAACAAACACTGTGATAAGTACATTTACATAGTTTCTTATTTAAATCTCAAGGCAAATATACAAGATTGATAATAGCATCATGTTGTTCATATCACAAAATCTGAGTGTAAGCCTAAAAAATTACCACACAATATTTTCCATCCATTCCAGTGGACAATTAAAACTTGCTTTTATAATCTTGGGGTCATCACTGGTATAATAAAAAGTATAAATAATAAAAATAGTAAACCATCATACAACCAGAGAAAGATTAACTAACCATCCTTAAATAGTCGATTGAATTTCAGTGGAAGCATTTCTGGTATACTGTCATATATGTATTTCTGGGGATTAAGTGGGACCATGTTCTGTAATATTGTGAAGTAACAAACACAGGGATTATGAGACATGTAGAGTTGGGGCAAAGCATTCAAAACCTGTGGATCTGTGTTACCAGATCACCACTAACAACAACAACAAAAAATCCTAATTTAAAAATACTAGCATTATCATATTTTCATCAACATATGCATCTGATAATGGTCAGCTAATATTTAGCCTCTGAATTTAAGGCTTATTTTCCCTCCTTCAAGACAGTCCTCTTGGGAAATTTCATCAGTATTGTCTTATCAATAATGCTTTCTTCACTGATTAATTCTTCTTAAGGGAATGACTTTGTAGCTTAATTTGGACATTTACAGTTTTTTCCATGAACTGAAGGCGCTGGAAATCATAGCTGTTATTAAATGCAGTAAACAAGCTGCTAATTGTAGGGACTTAACCAAGATTGTTGGTTTTTCCTTTAAGTTTTCGTATATCGCTAAAGCTGTTATTTCAATCAGCTTTTTCCTTTAGTGTAAAATATACCCAAAAAATGCATGAGTACTAAATGTAAAGAAAGGATGGATTTTCACAAACAAGCAATGGAAGTTGCTAAAAGTTGCCCAAAATCAAAAAATAAAACTTTATTTCCTCCTCTGAAGATTCTTTCTTCCCTTCACTACCTGGTTTTCTAATAATGTAGATGAGCTTTGCCAGTTCTTAAACTTGATATCAATTCAGTCATACCGTGTGCTTTGGGATTTGGCATCTTCTTAACAGTGTGAGATTTATTCACATGGTAGGTATCAGTAGTTCATTTATTACTGTTTTTCTCTGTAATGGTCCACTGTATAAATATATATCAATTTGTTCATCCATTTTAATGTTATTGGATATTTTTTATTGTTTTCACTTTTTGCAAATAATACTATTGACACATAACTGTAAATGTTTTCCCATGTACATGTACAGATTTCTGTTGGGTGTATTCATATGACAGGAAATGCTGGGTCATAAGGTTTATGCATGATTAGTTTTAATACTTAGCACCAATTTTCCCCATAGTTATACTGTTTAAAGTCTTGTTAGCTTTGTATGAGAGTTTTCCTTGTCCATATCCTCACAAGTACTTAGTATTGTTGTCCTTTATTTATTTTTAACATTTCATAGGAAAATACAATACAGATAAAACACACAAAAAACTGGTTCATGGCTTATTGACTAATTTTAGGTAAATATCCTTGTAATCACTCCCTTGGCTATGCAATAAAACTTTGCCACTTCAAGTTTCCTATCACTATTTTCACCTACCACCTCCCTCTAAATTAGTCACATTCCTGATTTAAAATAATGACCTCACTCTTGCATGTCATTATACTTTTACCCCCAAACATTTACCTCTCAAGACTATAATTTAGTTTGTACATTTTTTAACTTTAAATTTTTTACTAGGAAAAATACATATATTTCTGTGTATATTGCAGTTTGAATTAATTTTGTTTATGGTTTGAGGACTGAATCAAAGTGAGTCTTTGTACATATGGATACTTTACTCTCCTGTGAAGTCACCTTTGTAATTCCCGACAGTCATGCTGTCTCTCTTATTTTTTTCTGCTCAGTCTGCCTGAAAGTTTATAAGATTTATTAATTACTAGAAAACAACTTTTGCTTTCATTGTTTTCTTATGAGTTTGTTTGTTTTTTATTTTGTTGGTGCCCAGTACTTACTGTTTTCCTAACTTGCATGGAGTTTTATTTGCTTTTCTTTTTTCTTCTTCTTCTTCCTTTTTTTTTTTTTTGTTTCTTAAAATGAAAGCTAATATCATTGATATGACACTTTTTTCTTTTCTAGTATAAGCATTTAGTGCTATAAATTTCTTTAATTACTGATTTCACTACTTCCTACAGATTTTGGTATGTTTTGTTCCATTTTCCTTTACTTTAAAGTATTTTCTATCCCCCCTTTTGATTTCTTTTTAAAGATTTTACATTTTCATTCATGAGAGACACGCAGAGAGAGAGAGAGAGAGAGAGAGAGAATGAGGCGGAGACACAGGCAGAGGAAGAAGCAGGCTCCATGCAGGGAGCCTGACATGGGACTCGATCCCAGATCTCCAGGATCAGGCCCTGGGCAGAAGGCAGCACTAAACCACTGAGCCACCCTGGGGCCACCCTGATTTTTTATTTGACCCAAGTGCTCCTTAGAATTTCTTATCTAACTGTCAAATAGGGATTTTCCAGATATATTTCTGTTAATTATTTTTAATACAATTTTACTTTGAGAACATATTTTGTATGACTAATTCTTTTAAGTTTGTTAAGACTTCTTTTACATCCAGGGTGCCTGGGTGACTTGGTGAGTTGAGTATCTGCCTTCATTCAGGTCATGATCTCAGAGCTCCCTGCTCAGTAGGGAATCTGCTTCTCCCTCTTCCTCTGCCCCTCTTACCTGCTCATGCTCTCCCTCTTAAAAATAAGTAGAATCTTTATTTTTAATAAAAAAGCTTGTTTTATGTCCCAAAATAGAGTTTGTGTTTGTAAACTTTTCCAATAGTGCACAAATATTCGTTAAATATTTAATGAATATATACTGCTTTGAAATAGTGTCTTGGTTTGCTCATGTCTTGCCATCCTTTTCTTCCCCACATGTGGATTGTAAGCTTCATTGGTGTGGAATCATGTTAAACAGTTCTTTTGCATCTCCCATGTCTTAGGGCTAGTTCCACTTCAAAACATATACAACTACTTTTTAAATAAATTAACTATTGCGAATGACATTTCCTTACATGGAGGGGATGAATATTAGGTAAAATTGGCTCAACCCTTGTCTGCTGGTCATCACCAAAGTATCCTTTATTCTCCACTCCCAGTGAGTCTCTAGGTGGGCTGTCAAGAAGGAAGTTGAATATTAACATAAGCTGTAGGATAAGTCTGTGGTTAATATTTAATCACTTAGGTAATTTCTAAAAGATTGATACTCAGGTTACATGCTCTAATGATTAAATCTTAGGTAGGAACTAAAATTAGCATTCTTTAAAAAATCTCTGATTCCCCTGTGTAGCAAAGTTTGGGAACCACTGGAATAGGCATTTGGAGATGAGAACATAAATATCTAAAAGTTCAATTTACTGTTACTCTTACTTTGTCCTCAGTAAGGGGCTTATACTTCACCCCCATGGAGTATCATCTATGGTGATAAAGCTTATATATTCTCAGTAATGGTTACATTTCAACACATAGAAAAAACATACCTTTGAATTTGCTTCAGCTTAATGCATTTTTGGTAATGAATTAATAATATGACAACCCCAACACCAAAAATAACCAGGACAAGCACAACAGCCAGGATGGATATATCTGCAACATTAAAAAGCATAATAAGCTTTAGCCAGGACATCAACTTTAGGACAGTGGAATATTAACTAGAGCTGTTATAATCCAGTTTCTCCCTTCCTTAAATGACTTTAATTCCCCCTTCCTCCATTAAAAAAAAATATAAAGTAAAAGATCCAAACATTTTAGAAATTATCATTGTGTTAACCATTGGCACTCTACCCAAGAGTCCACTATGTTTAAGAACTACAATCAGCAGGAAATGTTTTGACTCCATTATTAATTGACTCTAGGAAAGGTCTTGTTGTGTTATGGATTCTTAGAAGACCTAATCCAAATTTAACTAGAAGAAGATATGTTAATTCTAAAAGGCAATTGTTGTAAATTCAAGTTTGGGTATTTAAATATGCAAAATAATTAAAATACCATGCAAATCTATGCAGAAATACAACATACGTCTATTAGACTTCGGAAATTAGGCAAAAATGTTTAGGCTTTTGATATATGCAAGATATTATATTTCTAGGATGCTCACTGGTAACATTTAAGTTTTCTCCCCAGTCCACATGTTCCTGTTCTTCCTTACACTGGCACTGAAGGTCATGGCCATCCACCTGGAAAAGCAGTCAGTCATATAATTTTATCAGATTATGTGTGTGTTTTGCACCTCACTTTGCTTAGTTCTACATCACACACACACACACACACACACACACACACACATACTTTTACTGATTAGTTAACTAAACTGCATACCAGAATAAAACTTTAAAAAACATAAGCAAACAAAATTACAAGAAGCAACTGCTTTTGAAGATGGCCTTTGGACAAGAGAATAATTCTAATAAATTAAAAACCAGAGGAACAAGATGGTTTGACTTATCTTTCTAGAAGGCATCAATCTATTAAAGGAACAAGCCTGCTAGAGTTACACATATATCTAGACTGCAGGCTCTAGCTGGGCTTAGTAGTAATGAAATAATATTAACATGAGAAAAAGTGGTGGCATAATGTTTAGTTCATCAAAAAGCGTGTGTAACGATTAAGAATAGTGCATTCTTTCTGTATTTAAATCTCAGCTTTTCCTTCACATAACATCACGGACTTATTCTCCACATATAAAAGTAGGTATAGAAATAGTACTCACCTTTTAAGCCTCTTCTAAAGCTTTTAAATGAATGTATATATAAAGTACTTGAAAGAGTACCTGATATATATACAGCTTTATATAAGTCTTATTGACTAATTGGGTTAAGGGGAGATATTATCCACAAATGCAAACTACTAGGTACTGCTAGTACTTGGTAGTGTTAATTGAAATTATATACGTGTGTGTATGTATATACATATGTATGTATGTACATATACATATGTATATACAATTATATATGTGTATATATGTATAGACATATACACATGCATATATGCATACACACATACATATTATATAATTTTTTGTTGATTTGTCAAAAACTTAGGTTAATGTTGACATTGGCATAATTTAACTATAAGTGACACTATGATAGATACAACTTTAAACATCAGGTTTAAACTTGATATGTACTAAGTTACTGGGTTTCTAGATTACCAGTCCACTAATAAAATATATACTTGCAATACTGGCAATATCTATGTATAATACTGGTTTGGATATTTAGATTAGTTTTATGGATGATCCATGAAAAAATGGATCCCAAATGTATTTTTAAAAAATCACCACATACACACACACACACACACACACACACACACACATACACACACGCATACACTCCATGCTCAGGAATGAAGTCCTTTGTAAATAAATGACTGGCAAGACATTAATTTAAAAAGTAGTCCAATCTTACAGCATTTTCATTGCATTGAGAAGAGCAATTGGTTGAATTGTAGACCTTTTCAAGTTTCATACATTCACCATTGCTGCACACCTGGAAATGAAGTTACCGATATGAATTAATAACTTGTTCTTAGAATGTACATGATTTTCATATTGAAAAAAAATCACATGTAGAATATTCTGTAGAAGAAAGAATCCTCCATAAATGTTTGATAGATATTTGAGACAAAGATAGTGTACATTTATTGTTATATACAAAATCCTTAAAATATCTATATCGTTACTAATTCTTCAAATGTTAATTTATCAAAGATTTTATAATCATAAATGAAATAATTTCTTTTTATTACTTGCATCAAGTGTTCTTCTGATTTGGTAATGATCTTTGCTTGCTATATCACAGTTACTGATTAGGCACTTGTTATTGTCATGTCAATTAATCTTATTTATGCTTATTAACTTTAAAAAAATTTGCTTGTTATATTTTGTACATTTTATAACCAAAATATTGTTGTTTTTGTTGCTTATAATTATTACCTGGCTTATCTTCACACATTTAATTTTTACCTGTCATTTTTATTTTTACCCATTTCTTTTAAAAAGCATGTATCAGGAAATATTTTTTCAACTCTATTGGGGTATATCATCCTACCTCTCTTGGCCTGTAAGACTTTTGCTGAGAATTTTATTGATAGTCTTATGGTCATTCCCTTAGATATGATGAGTTGCTTTTCTCTTGTTTTTAAAATTCTCTTTTTGTCTTTGGCTTTTGACAATTTGGCCATAATGTATCCCTGGATAATCTTCGGATTGGTCTTGCTTGTGTTTTTTTGAGCTTTCTGAATCTAAATGTCCATATCCTTCCCAATATTTGGCAAATTTTCAACCATTATTATTTTTTTTTTTTTAAATTTTTATTTTATTTATGATAGTCACACACACAGAGAGAGAGAGAGAGGCAGAGACACAGGCAGAGGGAGAAGCAGGCTCCATGCACCGGGAGCCCGATGTGGGATTCGATCCCGGATCTCCAGGATCGTGCCCTGGGCCAAAGGCAGGCGCCAAACCGCTGCGCCACCCAGGGATCCCTCAACCATTATTATTAAAAATAATCTTTATTCCTCTTTATTTCTCTCTCTTCTCCTTCTGGGACTCACATAATGCATATATTCATTTTTTTCGTATATTCATTTTTTGTCTTTAGTATCATATAAAGGCTTTCTTCACTATTTTTCATTCTTTTCTCTTTTGTTCTTCCAGCTTGCTAATTTCAAATGACCTATCTTTGACTTTGCTGATTTTTTCTTCTGAATGATCCAGTCTGCCATTGAAGCTGTGGCTGGACCAAGATCTGCAGGTCTGCCTCCAGGGATATAGATAAGTCTGGTGGGTGCCTAGCAGATGTTGTTGGTAACAGTACCAAAGCCAAATGGGGTTATAACCAAGTAGCAGGAGACATGGGTATTTATGGGGTCTGTAGCCAGGATTATGGTCAACAAGCTTATCACCCAGCAATGGGCCCCTTCCTCAAAATGGACTCCATCAGTGTTTTGCAAAATACTACCTGGTTTCAAAGCTCCTACAAAGGTGCTTTTTCCATGGCTGGCTACTAAATTATTACTGCTGTGCAGAGATACAACTGGGACACCTCTTATTCCACCATTTTGCTGATGTCATCCCCTGAAAAATCCTTTCAGTCCACCAATTCAAAGCTTACTTTAACATTTTAAATAGGGAAATTTTAATCTACTTATATTCATTGTGATAAGTGATATGTTTAATTTTACTCCTTTCATTTTAGTATATTATTTTAAATGTTAGACTTCTTAGCTTTTTTATCTTTATTACCTTTTCTGCAATTATTTGAAAGCCATATGTTTTGTTTTCTAAACATTGATTCATTTTGCATTAAAACATTTAAATCTTAATCATTCTACCATTGTCAATACCAAATAAGCATTAACTCTTCCTTATGTAAGCTAAGACATTTGTCACATTTTTATTCTTTATTTTTCTTTATATATTTGTTTGAGAAAATTGAAATTTGAGATCTGTATAGACTATTATTCACTATTCAATGTTTTATAATCTTATAATAAACATATTAATAATAAATAACTAGAATTTATTCAAAATTAATATAGACTTTCTGGCTTGCAGCTATTTCCTTAATATTCTTTCTACGTATTTAACTTTTTAGTTTAATTCATTTCTCAGCTGGCTAGAGCACTTTCTTGACTACCTTTCTTTTCAGAAATAAATGCTATCTAATTTACTGTAGTTTTTTATAGTCATAAGGTGTGTGAGGAAGTCATCCTATTTCTTTCTATATGAATAATAACTTGGCTACAAGTATGGTTTTAGGATTCCAATACTTCTATTCCCCAAAGCTCCACAGATTTTGCTGCAATATCTTCTGGCATTTCTTTTTGGAGATAAATGTAATAACGGCCTGATAATTGTTGTTGTTGTTGTTGTTGTTGTTGAAAAGCGCCGCTTGCCTTTAGTGCTTACGTGACATTTTCTTTATTGTTGACTGTATGCTGTGAGGATGATTCTGAATGCTTACCTCCTTCTATGAATTTTTTCTGGTACTGAGTTTTTATTTTATACATTCTTCAGCTCAGCGATTTTTTTGTTATTACATCTTCAATCGTACTTTTACTTATGTTTTCTTTATCTAGGACTCCTATTAAAACAGTATTAGATTTCTTAGGACTATTTTTCCTGCTTTTATTCATTTTCTTCTTTAGAATGAATGTTTATTCATCCTTGTGTGTTAAGAATTTTAACTTGTAATTTACTATTTTTTTGTGTTATCCATTTCATGGTTTACTGCTCAAATTACATATAAATCAGTAGTTATGATTTATTTTGTAATTTGAAGGCAGTGCTTGTTTTCAAATAATATCATTTTTATAGATTTAATATCCATTTAAATCTGATTAAAATATAAATTTAACTTTTTTCTAAAGGATCTCTCTCTTTTCTTATCTATATGTGTTTCATAGGGGAAGATCATCTATGAGTCCTCAGATTAATCTCCATTGTTCACACTGTTGAATTCTTTTATGTCTGTTGCTATTTGTCTTCTTTCTAATCCTTATAGAATGGATTTTCCTATATACATGATCAATGAACACTGGAAAACACTGTGTAAATCTATGTAAATATCTTTCCACAGACTTCAGGTTCAACTAAAGGGAAACATTGAAATATTCCTTTTTTGATTTTGCCATATTTATATGTATATAAATCTTTATATATAAAGAGAAAACTATAGAGACGGGTTTGCCGCAATTCTTTTCTGCCAGTGAAGACTAGTATTCTCTCTTCCCTTCCCCTTCTCCTCTACTCTTCTTCCTTTTCCACTGTATTATTTTCCTTATCTATGCTGCAAGTTCTATCAGGAAAAAAACATCCAAGAGCAATGGGATATGTTTGCCCTCATTTCTTATGCCAAATTAAAATTGACCCAGAAAGAAAAAATATTAAGAGAAACTAGAATGTTTTATTCATTTTAATTTACTCATATATAAAAATACTATCTCAATGTAAAAACGAGATGAAAAGTCTATAATTAGTATCTTTGTGATATCTCTATAAACTGACATTTGCTATCATAAATTCCATCATTATGAAATAGTTCAATAACTGGCACCATTATGATTTGTATGGTTTTTTTTTTTTAAAGATTTTATTTACTTATTCATGAAAGACACAAAGAGAGAGATAGAGAGGCGGAGACACAGGCAGAGAGAGAAACAGGCTCCATGCAGGGAGTCGTGGGCCTAGATCCTGGGTCTCCAGGATCACTCCCTATGCTGAAGGAGGTGCTAAACCGCTGAGATATCAGGGCTGCCCTGATTCGTACACTTTTATACTAAGACTTCTCCTGAAACAATAGGCCCTCTATGTGGTGGCATATGGTCACAACATACTTATAAGATCAAGATGCAGTAATAGCTTCCATATAAATTTCTTTGCTTAATCCCTGCCACTCTTAATGGGTTCTGTGAAGGGTAAGTCATACTTTTGCTTAGTATTTCTGGATGATTTTTCTTACCCGATGTGAATAGAAAATTGTTTGGTATTTTCTCTAACCTAATGCCTCATACACTCTATCATTGAAAGTCATTGAACTCTCTAGTATGTGGCTGGTACACATACGTAAAATTTTACAAATATACATTCCTCACAATTTTGATATTTAATTATTTTAATGGGGAATTGTAATACTTAAAAATATGGATTTGAAACATAATCTCCATTAAATTATTAAATTATAATTCCTTACTTTACATTCTGGATTTTTTCAATTCATTTCTCTATTACATTATATGAATGATGCTATGTAATGTTTGTGGGTGGTGGTATGGGAGAAGAGAAGCTATATCACAGACAGTAACTATAGTATTTTGAAATAACTGATTTTTAAAAAGTATTATGTTTTCTATATATTCGTGTGTTTATAAGCCTTGGTGAGTTGGCTGTCGTTTTTAGGGTGCATCTAAAGTTTCCACCTTGGAATGATAAACCTCTTCTGATCTGGCCTTACTCTAGCTGCTCAGCTTCATATTCTGACATTTCACCCAAAGCTCCAGTAACATTGAAATTGTCAGTTACATGACTATGCTATACATTTGCACCTTTGCATATTATGTAGGTATTTCTTTCTAAAAAGCATTTTCTCATTTTGTCTGCATTGAAAAATGTTCATAATGTCAAAGTTGAAATATCACTTGTGTTGTCCAAGTAAAGTCAATCACCTCTTCTTTTGGACTCAAATGTGCATTGGTCACACCACTATAAAAGCACTTGTATTAGATTGTAATATATAATTCAATCTATGAAATTCTCAAGTACACTCATCTTTATATCATTTGTGTCTAGCATGGCCACTGGCACCATAGCATGTGCCCAGTAAATAGGAATGAATGAATAAAATAAATGAAGAACATATGGCTACTTCACAGTCAAATTAATTCCAAAAATTATGTCTATAATTTCACTAGATGTCTACTCTAAGATACTAATTAGCACACTAATAACATTTGCATATCATTTTCTATAACAGAGATTAGACAAAATGAATATTTATTATAGTGTTATTACTACTTTGCTCAATTAAAATAAAAAGTTACCCATTTGTTTCTGCTTTTCCATATAGAGGCCCTCAGGAACCAATTAGAAAATAATTTTTTGAAGTGGCTGAACCAAGAAGTTTTCATAAAACAGAGGGCTTTCGTCTTACCATTCCATCTCCACATTTTGTTCCAGGAGCAACCAGGCCCAAATCTTTAGAATTGTGGTATAAAATAAAAGTTTTGCACTCTGCAGTGACATTCTGCTTTGAAATCTTCTTAAGGTGATTGATCTTTTCTTTCCCAAATAGGGATGAATGCTGCCCTCTACTGCAGTGTATCTTTCCACATTTGACATCTCTGAAGGAAAGGAAGAATATTCTGTCTTGGGACCAGGAAATAGAACTTTATAGAGATGAGGCTGGCAGTTTAGTGGTGTGGCCTGGTCACTTTTCTCTAGACCCAGGCTCATCAGTGGGTTGCAAAAGCACCAAGAGAGGCAGGATGAAAGGTTAGACAAAGTCCTGACTTTGGGACCTGTGATGAGTAGGTGAAGATGTAAAATAATTGTATTTCTTTGGAGTTCTGTGATTCTCACAAATCCATATTAGCTCAAGTTTACAGAAGAATATTTCCTATTAGTGATTTGAGTTTGTATAACTTTCATCAATACGTTAAGATTTCTCTCTTATTCTTTCTTGCACAGAGCACATCAGTTAATTCTCACACAAAAAAAACCCTATGCATTTGCTATTACTATAATACCCATTTTATAGATTAGGCAAAAATTGAAAGCTAGAGGAAGTTAAGTGACTGCCGAGTTTCACCTCGTATATATAAGAGCAAAGTTGAACTTGACCAAAGTTTTCTTTGTTGTTTTCAGTCCAATCCCTGTTTTATGGCACAGAAAAAAACCTTTCTGAATATAGCAAACCTGGAAGAATGACACAGCTAATGCTTTTTAAAATCAGATCTAGCTTCCACTTCTCTCCTTCCTTCCAATTTCAAGTTCTACTTTTCTTTCCTGTTATGGCTTCACTTATTTCCTTCTTTCTGTTTCTTTTCCCCCATTCCACTGTATCTTCTTATTGTTTTTTTGGCTTCTCTTCCTCCCTTTCTTTCCTAAGAAATTTATCTCTTTCTTATCTTTTCTCCTTGTTCTCCATGACCTTCAGCTCATAGTATGTAAATACCAGTTACACAGACAGGGATGTGTGCTCATTCCCTCACCCCCTCTCTTCCTAATCTCCTCAGTAAAAAGAGGTTAGCAGCTGTCAGAACAAGAGCAATTTTGATTTTGCAAAAACACTCTTAAAAAGCACTTACTTCTCTTCACAGGGAATTAAGCTGTTTTCCTTGTTTTTGCAGTATCCAAATCTATTTCCTTTTTTATTCATCTCATAGCAGAGATCAGAACTGTCTTTCACCTCTAGGATCCAAAATGGAATAATTAAAGTAGAACAATAAAAAAACATGAATGTTATAAATCATAAAATATCTTATTTTTCTAATGTAATTGAAATTTCAGTATTATGAATTGGTAAGGCAGAACAGGAAAAATAAATCACTCTAAAGCTATCCTATTGCATCAGGAGGATATTTTAGGGAGAAGTATGGATATAAAAAAGTAACAAACATACCTTAACCCACATACTGAGCTAGTTAATGTTAGAGGTAATATCAACTAATATTAAAGGTAATATCCAAAGAAATTCTAGGTAAGATCTGGGAAGAATATCACAAATGCCATTATCTTCAATCTTGTCCCTAAATTTTTATAGGATAATAATAGCTATTATGTTTATCAGCTGTTCACTGGAGTGAATACTCTCTCACCATTATCAAAGAATTCAGAGCACTGATCATCCCGGGTGGGACATTTCCCCATGAAGCAGTAGCCTTTTGCATTCTTGCAAGGAAATCCATTTACTTGGAATTTGTCCTGAGGACATGCAGTAGAGTGACCAGTACACACTTCAGGAAAATCACATTCATCTTTTGCTGGTCTGCATATGGACCCTGATTTTTTCATCTGTTGAAAAAAAGACTAATAAATCTTGGACACATTAGGTACGTTAAGTTTCAGTAAGTAGGGGAAAGTTTGACCCACTTAATTTATCTAAAAATCAAGGTTTTAAGTTTGGATCATGACTTTCATCTCTATTCCACTGAGAATTATTATCATTTGTAAATGCATTTGGCTTTTATGTAATTTCAGGAATGACACGATGGTGTTTTTGAAAATCTGTATTAGAACAACATTGGGCAGAGTTGGAACAGACATAAAATGGAGAAATGAGCAAGTGTTTTGTTCATTTTGCTCCAGTACATACCATCCCCAGCACACATACAACTGGGAGCCCCTACCTATCTATAATGAGGAAAGTCCACTCCCAAGAAATCAGATCTCTCCATATGAACTGGAAAAATACTCTGACTCATTGCTGGAGGAAAGTGCATTATTCAGCCTCTCAATATACATTTGATCGTAATGAGTCCTAGAAAGATTTGAAAATGAATAAGACATGCTTCCTTTCCTTTGTGAGTTTACAGTACAGTGAGTTGAAAGAGATGTCATTAAAACTTTGGACAGAGTCATTTGGATTCCTGATTGCCTTACCTAGGAATATATTTCCAGGTACTAGTCACTCTCACTTTCCAATTCCAGTATGATCCTTTTCCCTTCTAGTTCACTGTTGTTGGAATGCCACCCCTCCCTACCACCACATCTGAGCTGAGGTTAAATAAATTGGTAACGATTTACAAAGGAACAAGAATAATGTTGATCATATAGGTCTATTCCTAAAAGACCAAGTGATACCTACATGGTTCTCCACTTTCCTGACCATTGCCTAGGACTGAAGTCAGAACATCTCAAAAGAGGTTTTATTTGGGACAAGCAAGCCTAACCCTGATCTGGGATTAATAGTGTAGGGTCATTCAATGGATAGCCAATTCTGTGGTCCTATGTACACTTAAATTGAAAATGGAGAACCCATTCCTAGCAAAGGTCCTTACCTGACAAGATTCACAGCATTCTCCTTCTGCACAAGTAAATCCTGGCTTCAACACACATTTGTTTGCATCACAGCAAGGATTGGTACACTCCTGGAAATAATCAAAAAGATAAATTGTTTTGTAGTTAAGGTCCTGTTTAATAAGTTGTTCTGTGTAATTTATTATTACTTGTCTTTCAGAGAGAGGGGGGGAGAATCTCAAGCAGACCACCCACTGAGCATGGAGCCCAATGTGAGGCTTAATCCCAAGACCCTGAGATCATGACTTGAGTCAAAATCAAGAATTGGAGGCTTAACTGATTGAGCCACCCAGGTGCCTCTACTTTCTTCCCAGTTGGCTGTTTAGTACTCCATGCTAATGAATTTTCATCAGCAGTATACAAAGTCCAAAGTTTCTGACCTTCCATTTTCCTGATGATTTCCATTCTTTGAAAGGATCTTGCTACTTCTCAATTCTAAAAGTTTAATAATAGAACTTCTGAAGATCTAATTTCACATTTTCCTCAAGATTTTAAGTATTTCAAGTGGAACTTTGTTGTTTTTAATGCATCATTAAATAATTAGCAGGAAGGATGCTTAGGCCCTATCTACTCTAAAAAATTAAAATAGCAAAAGAAATTGTCTGCATCCTGTATTGTAAGGTACTTCATGTGTTGGAATAAAACTGTAGAACCATTCTAAAGAATGTGCATAGGCAAAAGCATCATTTTCCAAATTTAAGAGCCTCTTTACATTTAATCTGAGATATTTGAAAACTAGTTGTTGCAACTTCTTTACATGTCACTGTCCCCACTCTGATCATATAGTCTCTGATTCACTAGGCTATTAGACTTACTTTGAATTAGTGTCTAAATATACATACTATAAATGTCATATTCAGACCAGCAGTATCAACATAACCTTGCAGATTGTTAGTAATGAAGGATCTCAGCCTTACTTCAGGCCTACAGAATCAGAACCCATGTTTTAAAAATGTCCCCAGGTGGGAGGGGCAAGATGGCGGCAGAGCAGGGTCTCCAGGTCACCTGTCCTCAACAAATTATCTAGAAAACCATCCAATCATCCTGAAAATCTACTAATTCAGCCCGAGATTTAAAGAGAGACCAGCTGGAACGCTACAGGGAGAAGAGTTCGCGCTTCTATCAGGTAGGAAGACGGGGAAAAAGAAATAAAGAAACAAAAGGCCCCCAAGGGGGAGGGGCCCCGAGGAGCCGGGCTGAGGCCGGGGCGAGTGTCCCCAGGACAGGAGAGCCCCGTCCCGGAGGAGCAGGAGCTGCACCAACCTTCCCCGCGGAAAGGGGCTCCCCGGGAATTGGAGCAGGATCCCCAGAAAGGCGGGGACGCCCTCGGGCTCCCTGGGACAGTAACAGGCACCTGCGCCCCGGGAGATGCCCCGAGCTCCCTAAGGGCTGCAGCGCTCGGCGGGACCCGGAGCAGCTCGGAGGGGCTCGGGCGGCGGCTCCGCGGAGGGGGCTGCGGGGCTCCGGGAGCAGCTCGGCGGCGGCGGCTCGGGCAGAGGAAGAAGCTCCGCGCGGAGGGGGCTGCGCGGCTCCGGGAACAGCTCGGAGGGGCTCGGGCGGCGGCTCCGCGGAGGGGGCTGCGGGGCGGGACCGCGAGTCCAGCAGCGCAGGCCCCGGAGCACAGGGCGCCGGGACACAGCCCAGGATCCGGCCTCCCCCGGGACAGGCAGAGGCCGGGAGGGCCCAGGACAGCGAGGACGCTCCTGCCTGGAACTGAGCAGATCAGCGGCCCCGCCCCGGAGCCCCCAGGCCCTGCAGACGGAGAGCCCCGGAGCTACTGCGGGAGCTGACTCCAGGGTCCCAGAGCTGCCCCCGCCACTGTGGCTTCCTCCCGGGGCCTCACGGGGTGAACAACCCCCACCGAGCCCTGCACCAGGCAGGGGCAGAGCAGCTCCCCCAAGTGCTAACACCTGAGAATCAGCACAGCAGGCCCCTCCCCCAGAAGACCAAGGAGACGGACCAGTTCCAGGGGAAGGCAAGGGACTTAAAGTACACAGAATCGGAAGATACTCCCCCGTGTTTTTTTTTTGTTTGTTTGTTTTGTTTTGTGCTTTTTTTTTTCTTCCTTCTTGATTTCTGATTGCTTCCCCCACCCCACCCCACCCCCTTTTTTTTCTCCTTTCTTTCTTTTTCTTCTCTTTTTCCCTTTTTTTTTCTTCTTTCTCTTTTTTCTTTTTCTCTTTTCTTTCCTTCTCTGTCTTTTTCTCCTTTTCCCAATACAACTTGTTTTTGGCCACTCTGCACTGAGCAAAATGACTAGAAGGAAAACCGCACCTCAAACAAAAGAATCAGAAACAGCCCTCTCAAAAAAAAAAAAAAAAAAAAAAAAAAAAGAAACAGCCCTCTCTCCCACAGAGTTACAAAATATGGATTACAATTCAATGTCAGAAAGCCAATTCAGAAGCACTATTTTACAGCTACTGGTGGCTCTAGAAAAAACCATAAAGGACTCAAGAGACTTCATGACTGCAGAATTTAGATCCAATCAGGCAGAAATTAAAAATCAATTAAATGAGATGCAATCCAAGCTAGAAGTCCTAACGACGAGGGTTAACGAGGTGGAAGAACGAGTGAGTGACATAGAAGACAAGTTAATGGCAAAGAGGGAAACTGAGGAAAAAAGAGACAAGCAATTAAAAGATCATGAGGATAGGTTAAGGGAAATAAATGACAGCCTGAGGAAGAAAAACCTACGTTTAATTGGGGTTCCTGAGGGCGCCGAAAGGGACAGAGGGCCAGAATATGTATTTGAACAAATCCTAGCTGAAAACTTTCCTAATCTGGGAAGGGAAACAGGCATTCAGATCCAGGAAATAGAGAGATCCCCCCCTAAAATCAACAAAAACCGTTCAACACCTCGACATTTAATAGTGAAGCTTGCAAATTCCAAAGATAAGGAGAAGATCCTTAAAGCAGCAAGAGAAAAAAAGTCCCTGACTTTTATGGGGAGGAATATTAGGGTAACAGCAGACCTCTCCACAGAGACCTGGCAGGCCAGAAAGGGCTGGCAGGATATATTCAGGGTCCTAAATGAAAAGAACAGGCAACCAAGAATACTATATCCAGCAAGGCTTTCATTCAAAATGGAAGGAGAGATAAAGAGCTTCCAAGACAGGCAGGAACTGAAAGAATATGTAACCTCCAAACCAGCTCTGCAAGAAATTTTAAGGGGGACTCTTAAAATTCCCCTTTAAGAAGAAGTTCAGTGGAACAATCCACAAAAACAAGGACTGAATAGATATGATGACGCTAAACTCATATCTATCAATAGTAACTCTGAACGTGAACCGGCTTAATGACCCCATCAAAAGGCGCAGGGTTTCAGACTGGATAAAAAAGCAGGACCCGGGGATCCCTGGGTGGCGCAGCCGTTTGGCGCCTGCCTTTGGCCCAGGGCGCGATCCTGGAGACTCGGGATCGAATCCCATATCGGGCTCCCGGTGCATGGAGCCTGCTTCTCCCTCCGCCTGTGTCTCTGCCTCTCTCTCTCTCTGTGACTATCATAAATAAATAAAAATTAAAAAAAAAAAAGCAGGACCCATCTATTTGCTGTCTACAAGAGACTCATTTTAGACAGAAGGACACCTACAACCTGAAAATAAAAGGTTGGAGAACCATTTACCATTCAAATGGTCCTCAAAAGAAAGCAGGGGTTGCCATCCTTATATCAGATAAATTAAAATTTACCCCAAAGACTATAGTGAGAGATGAAGAGGGACACTATCTCATACTCAAAGGATCTATCCAACAAGAGGACTTAACAATCCTCAATATATATGCCCCGAATGTGGGAGCTGCCAAATATTTAAACCAATTAATAACCAAACTGAAGAAATACTTTGATAATAATACACTTATACTTGGTGACTTCAATCTAGCTCTCTCTATACTAGATAGGTCTTCTAAGCACAACATATCCAAAGAAACGAGAGCTTTAAATGATACACTGGACCAGATGGATTTCACAGATATCTACAGAACTTTACATCCAAACTCAACTGAATACACATTCTTCTCAAGTGCACATGGAACTTTCTCCAGAATAGACCACATACTGGGTCACAAATTGGGTCTGAACCGATACCAAAAGATCAGGATAGTCCCCTGTATATTCTCAGACCATAATGCCTTGAAATTAGAACTTAATCACAAGAAGAAGTTTGGAAGGACCACAAACACGTGGAGGTTAAGGACCATCCTGCTAAAAGATGAAAAGGTCAACCAGGAAATTAAGGAAGAATTAAAAAGATTCATGGAAACTAATGAGAATGAAGATACAACCGTTCAAAATCTTTGGGATGCAGCAAAAGCAGTCCTGAGGGGGAAATACATCGCAATACAAGCATCCATTCAAAAACTGGAAAGATCTCAAATTCAAAAGCTCACCTTACACATAAAGGAACTAGAGAAAAAGCAACAAATAGACCCCACCCCCAGCAGAAGAAGACAGTTAATTAAAATTCGAGCAGAACTAAATGATATCGAGACCAAAAGAACTGTGGAACAGATCAACAGAACCAGGAGTTGATTCTTTGAAAGAATTAATAAGATAGATAAACCATTAGCCAACCTTATTAAAAAGAAGAGAGAGAAGACTCAAATTAATAAAATCATGAATGAGAAAGGAGAGATCACTACCAACACCAAGGAAATACAAACGATTTTAAAAACATATTATGAACAGCTGTACGCCAATAAATTAGGAAATCTAGAAGAAATGGACGCAATCCTGGAAAGCCACAAACTACCAAAACTGGAGCAGGAACAAATAGAAAACCTGAACAGGCCAATAACCAGGGAGGAAATTGAAGCAGTCATCAAAAACCTCCCAAGACACAAGAGTCCAGGGCCAGATGGCTTCCCAGGGGAATTCTATCAAACGTTTAAAGAAGAAATCATACCTATTCTACTAAAGCTGTTTGGAAAGATAGAAAGAGATGGAGTACTTCCAAATTCGTTCTATGAGGCCAGCATCACCTTAATTCCCGAAACCAAAGACCCCACCAAAAAGGAGAATTACAGACCAATATCCCTGATGAACATGGATGCAAAAATTCTCAACAAGATACTAGCCAATAGGATCCAACAACACATTAAGAAAATTATTCACCATGACCAAGTAGGATTTATCCCTGGGACACAAGGCTGGTTCAACACTCGTAAAACAATCAATGTGATTCATCATATCAGCAAGAGAAAAACCAAGAACCATATGATACTCTCATTAGTTGCAGAGAAAGCATTTGACAAAATACAGCATCCATTCCTGATCAAAACCCTTCAGAGTGTTGGGATAGAGGGAACTTTCCTCGACATCTTAAAGGCCATTTACGAAAAGCCCACAGCAAATATCATTCTCAATGGGGAAGCACTGGGAGCCTTTCCCCTAAGATCAGGAACAAGACAGGGATGTCCACTCTCACCACTGCTGTTCAACATAGTTCTGGAAGTCCTCGCCTCAACAATCAGACAACAAAAAGACATTAAAGGCATTCAAATTGGCAAAGAAGAAGTCAAACTCTCCCTCTTTGCCGATGACATGATACTCTACATAGAAAACCCAAAAGCCTCCACCCCAAGATTGCTAGAACTCATACAGCAATTTGGTAGTGTGGCAGGATACAAAATCAATGCCCAGAAATCAATGGCATTTCTATACACTAACAATGAGACTGAAGAAAGAGAAATTAAGGAGTCAATCCCTTTTACAATTGCACCCAAAAGCATAAGATACCTAGGAATAAACCTAACCAAAGAGGTAAAAGATCTATATCCTAAAAACTATAGTACACTTCTGAAAGAAATTGAGGAAGACACAAAGAGATGGAAAAATATTCCATGCTCATGGATTGGCAGAATTAATATTGTAAAAATGTCAATGTTACCCAGGGCAATTTATACGTTTAATGCAATTCCTATCAAAATACCATGGACTTTCTTCAGAGAGTTAGAACAAATTATTTTAAGATTTGTGTGGAATCAGAAAAGACCCCGAATAGCCAGGGGAATTTTAAAAAAGAAAACCATAGCTGGGGGCATCACAATGCCAGATTTCAGGTTGTACTACAAAGCTGTGGTCATCAAGACAGTGTGGTACTGGCACAAAAACAGACACATAGATCAATGGAACAGAATAGAGAACCCAGAAGTGGATCCTGAAATGTACGGTCATCTAATATTCGATAAAGGAGGAAAGACTATCCATTGGAAAAAGACAGTCTCTTTAATAAATGGTGCTGGGAAAATTGGGCATCCACATGCAGAAGAATGAAACTGGACCACTCTCTTTCACCATACACAAAGATAAACTCAAAATGGATGAGAGATCTAAATGTGAGACAAGAGTCCATCAAAATCATAGAAGAGAACACAGGCAACACCCTCTTTGAACTCAGCCACAGTAACTTCTTGCAAGATACATCCACGAAGGCAAAAGAAACAAAAGCAAAAATGAACTATTGGGACTTCATCAAGATAAGAAGCTTTTGCACAGCAAAGGATACAGTCAACAAAACTAAAAGACAACCTACAGAATGGGAGAAGATATTTGCAAATGACATATCAGATAAAGGGCTAGTTTCTAAAATCTATAAAGAACTTATTAAACTCAACACCAAAGTAACAAACAATCCAATCATGAAATGGGCAAAAGACATGAAGAGAAATCTCACAGAGGAAGACATGGACATGGCCAACATGCACATGAGAAAATGCTCTGCATCACTTGCCATCAGGGAAATACAAATCAAAACCACAATGAGATCCCACCTCACACCAGTGAGAATGGGGAAAATTAACAAGGCAGGAAACCACAAATGTTGGAGAGGATGCGGAGAAAAGGGAACCCTCTTACACTGTTGGTGGGAATGTGAACTGGTGCAGCCACTCTGGAAAACTGTGTGGAGGTTCCTCAAAGAGTTAAAAATAGACCTGCCCTACGACCCAGCAATTGCACTGTTGGGGATTTACCCCAAAGATTCAGGTGCAATGAAACGTCGGGACACCTGCACCCCGATGTTTCTATCAGCAATGGCCACAATAGCCAAACTGTGGAAGGAGCCTCGGTGTCCATCGAAAGATGAATGGATAAGAAGATGTGGTTTATGTATACAATGGAATATTACTCAGCCATTAGAAACGACAAATACCCACCATTTGCTTCAATGTGGATGGAACTGGAGGGTATTATGCTGAGTGAAATAAGTCAATCGGAGAAGGACAAACAGTGTATGTTCTCATTCATTTGGGGAATATGAATAATAGTGAAAGGGAATATAAAGGAAGGGAAAAGAAATGTTGGGAAATATCAGGAAGGGAGACAGAACATAAAGACTCCTAACTCGGGGAAACGAACTAGGGGTGGTGGAAGGGGAGGAGGGCGGGTGTTGGAGGGGAACGGGTGACGGGCACTGAGGTGGACACTTGACGGGATGAGCACTGGGTGTTTCTGTATGTTGGTAAATTGAACACCGATAAAAATTAATTAAAAAAATAAAAATAAAAATGTCCCCAAGTGATATATATATATATATACATATACATATACATATATATATATATATATATATATATATCATAATTTGAGAAGTGGCTGTCTAAGATCCATACCTATACGATAGCTCTTAAGAGAAATAGCTTCTATGTTGGAGAAAAGCAGATTAAGAATTACTCTAAAATTTGTCTTAAAGCCATGTTCTAAATGTTCCAGAGACCAAGGCTGTAATAAATATGTGGAAGGTTAGAAGGGTTCTTCTCGGTTAAGACAGCTTTCTAATGACATGAGCTGTCCAACTGGGATATAGACCAGCCTTATAAGGCCCCAAGTAAAGCTCAATTGCCTGACTGTGGAGAACAGATTCCTATTATGCATGAGATCAGACTTAATGGCACCTACAGGCCTTTCTTACAAGAAGAACCAATTACCATATAAACCAGGCAAATGTGGTACTGTGGATCTCTAGTAAGATCATTATACACAGTTCATGACTTGGTAAGATGCCTTGTAATGAGGCCACACCAGGGACTCATTTCAAAATGAGACAAAAAACACATTCTTTAAAACTTTACAAGGGATATCATGGTTGATTAATGGCTACCTCCTTGCCTACGTTCAAGCTAAGCATAAACTTTGTAATTTAAAGATATTATTTGCAAATACCTGAATGGGGCCACAATCACACTCTTCTCCTTCATCCAACTTCTTGTTTCCACAATATGGGTAATCACTTAACTTATCAGAAAATGGAATATTGAACATGCATGTGGGATTATAATTCTTCAGGTGTTGCAGGTACTGAATTCTGTTGCATTTACTGAATTTTATTGCAGGAATGCTAGATTTAGATGAGTTAAAAATAAAGATTAATTTTATCAATACACAGTGGTGGAACAACTATGAAACTTTTATGAAGAATTTAGAAAGGATAAATATAAATGAAGAACTCTAAAAGTTCATTTACTTCTCCTACTTAGCTTTACTGTTATAGGAGAGTAGCAACTGGACTTTTGTTATAGAAAATGTCTTATTGAAACAGCCAACACATGATATTCTGGTAAACATACTCTGACTATATATCCTCCAGAAAGTCCTTCCAAAGCCCACAGTTCAGACTGAATGTGCCTGCTGCTCCTAGATCACTTTTTATTTGTTTCCTATAAATAGGTTATAAACAAATAACCTATTTATAGGTTATTGACATAACCTATATATTTGTTAATCGTTTATACAAGATTACAAGCTTCTCAATGCAGGGACTATATTTTTTTAAAAATAAGCACAAATTAATATAGTGCCTAGCACAAACTAGTTCTCTATAAACATTTGTTGAAATAAATCATTTATTTAGGATTTTCTTACACATCATAGGAATGCACTATACTTCTCAAAAGTTTAAAGATTAATAGGACTAAAATTCATCTCCCTTCTGTCTTCCTTTTGCTTTGACTCCCTTGCCATTATTGACACATGATGGACACAGATGGACTTTTAGAGTCTTAAATACATTACTTTGGAATGGTGGGGCCCTGAAAAATACTGCTAATTATGTAGATAATGCTATCAATTTAAATATCAGTTACTTAGTTCTTACTCTACACCAGTCACTGTGCTTGGGTGCTTTCACTATTTCATTTAATCAATATGGAGAAGTACTGACCATCATCATAAATACTTTTCTTATATGCAATGTACTGTGTATTCTCTGTGAGGGAGTTAAAAAATGTGTAAAGTTTAGGACCTCGCTGCAGGTAATTCACAGAACGATGGGGAGATATAGGACATTAATTTGTTCTGTAACTATTTATAGAGTACCTAGTATATATCTGGGACTTTTCTAGATAGTGTGATAAAACAGTGAAAAAAAGGAAACAAAACCCTCTGACCTCATGAAATTTATATTTTGTTGGAGGAATAAAATAATAAGTAAGCTAAGTAGGTAAAGCATAGACTAAAGCATATCACATTAGATAGTAATTAATACCAAGAATGGAAAAAACAAAACGAAAAAGGAAAGGATGGATAATGACATAGTATGTATTTGAGGAGACAGGATCGAAAAATTGGATCCGGTGGTTGGAGAAGGTTTGGCTGAGAATAACATTTGAGTAAAGATTTGAAGGAAGAAAGAAATTAGTTTATTTTTTTAAAGATTTATTTATTTATTTATTCAGAGAGAGCGAAGAGAGAGGCAGAGACACAGGCAGAGGGAGAAGCAGGCTCCATGCAGGAAGCCAGATGTGGGACTCGATCCTGGGTCACCAGGATCACACCCCGGGCTGCAGGCGGCGCTAAACCACTGCGCCACCGGGGCTGCCCAGAAATTAGAGTTTATAGCAAAGATGATAAAACAAGGCACATGGAGTGTATTTTTCTCCTAAGCACCTTAGTATGATTTACTAGTTAATCACTGTATACTTGTGCAATATGCTCAGATAGAGTTTTAGAATTTCTTTCATCATGTCACTAGGACAAATACTACGAACTGATAAGATTTAGCCCCCAAAGGGAAATAGCCTATCATGGCTGGTTTTGTAATAGACTTCATGGAATATATTAGTAAAATTTTCACATAATAACAATATATACCCACAATATGGAGTTCTAATCAAGAGGCATGCCCAAAATATTTAAACTTCTTCTCTACATTGTTTGAGCCTTACCTTCCACCACGATCCATCACACATCTCTCAAAATTACAGGTACATGGGTAATCATCATGCTTCATCCCAAAGTTATGCCCCAGCTGATGTGCAATTCTGCTTGCAACTACATTTAGGTCAGGCAAAAGATCCTGAGGCCAAGAAAAGATGTACGCTAGAAATCTCTATAAGATAATATACTTTAGTACGTAGTGTTTTGAACTATTGGTTGAGACCTGGTTTCTAGCTTCTGATTAACTAGAACTTATTTGAGAGACCATTGACTTCATCACATTCCTGTCGTGCCCTAAGTTCTTTTAATTATATAGTGAGATTGGGTAAATGATCTTTTGAGGGTCTCTAACTCTCACATTTTGAAATTCTTTTTTTGTGGCATAGTAGTAGTCATTGTTGGATTTCTATAAACTCATTCTTACCAACAGCTAAAAATTATAACTAATGTCCTACACAATACACTAAACATTATTGATTTGCCTTTTATATACTAGATATTCAAAGAGGGTAAAAATAAAAAAAATACGTGAGGTTCATATTTTTAGAGTACAGTCTCATATTGCACAGTAGTGGTATGTGATGATGAACAACACTGGTTTACCTTCATTGTTTATACCTTTTATAAGACATTTCTTTTCCTCTTTAATAAAGGAAACATAGCAGTATCATTGTGATATATCTTGGTGGGAATATATGACAGAATGAACATGTTTCCTTTCTTTCTCCTCCTCCTCCTCCTCTTCCTCCTCCTCCTCCTTCTTTCTCCTTTCTTCTTTCTTCTTTCTTTTCTTTTTCTTTCTTTCTTTCTTTCTTTCTTTCTTTCTTTCTTTCTTTCTTTCTTTCTTCTTCTTCTTCTTCTTCTTCTTCTTCTTCTTCTTCTTCTTCTTCTTCTTCTTCTTCTTCTTCTTCTTTCTTCTTCTTTCTTCTTCTTTCTTCTTCTTCATTGGATCCATGCCCAGGCAGAGCCCAACATAAGGCTTGAACTCATGATACTGAGATCAAAACCTGAGCTGAGATCAAGAGTTGGATGCTGAACTGAATGAGCCACAAAGGTACACCTGGTCCATTTCAATAGGACACAGAAAATTTATAAAACTTAAATTCAAACTTTGTGATTAAATTTAATAACAAATAAAACACAGCCTACCTTAACAACACTGGAGGAATAATAGGGCAGACATATGCCCTCTGAAAAAGAAGTTCCTTGTGCATGTGTGTAGAGCCACTTCCCACTATAAAAAAAAAGATGCAAATAAAAAAAAAGATGCAAATACACTCTTCAGTCTGAGGCAGTAGTTTAATTAACACAAAGATTGAATTACAATGAATCCTCATAATGCTTGTGACTTTGCACATTAAAATGTCTTTTTTTTCCCCTGAAGTTCTAGAATTCAGGATGATCTTAATTGTTATTAAGTTCATTTAAAGCTTGTGTCATATTAGAGGTATTGTATAAATCAGTACAATCTAAAGTTGAAATCCTGAAAAAATAGAACTTAAAAAAATAATAGGAGAGTCCAATTTTACATGGCTTACTCTACACTCCGCTTTAGATAAAACCACTTAAAAGGCCAAAAAATTAAGTTAAAAGTGTTTGGAAGGAAAAAATACAACATAGTAACTAGACTCAATACTGAGATTAATTACTTAGCTATAGTTGAAAAGTTTTAAAGAATTTTAATCAACCATAGAAACTCACAGAGCATTAGGTTACCATAATCAAACATTTAAAAGAGTTGTCATGTGAACTATCCTTGGATTACCTAAAAAGACAGATATAGATGTGTATACTAAGGGAGTCCAGACTTGATACACTTTCCCTGAGAACATTTAAAATTGGACCACTTTAAAGAGCCATCATGAACTGGAAAACCACACTTGAAATATAAGTAAGAAGATTCAAATATGAGAAAGGTGGTCAGGCCAGATGATCCCTTTTAATCTTTAACTCTTTTGATCAAGAAGATACACTTTTAGTCTCAGTGTTTGGTTACGTATCTTGGAGGAATTTAAAATGTCTGTCTTCTTAGATGCTAGAAATCTTGGAATAGAATACTGTGTATAGAGATGAAGCATCAGTGTAACACAATCTGGATTCTGATTTTGCTCATGGTTACTTAAAACAAAAATCACACCATGATAATGCCATATATATTATTTCATCACTCATCTATGTGAATATAGATAAGAGGACATATAAGAAACTCAACACATAAGAAATCCCAAATATGATGCCCAATTAGACATTTAGGAGAACTTTCCTCATTTTCCTATTTGCAGACATACTATTGTTGTGAGAAGCTACTGCTCAGAATGAGGCATTCATGAAAGTAAAAAGTTTTCTGCTTACAGCATGTATTATTTCTAGACTAATTTATTAAGTATTTTAAAACACATGTCCAAGAAATAGGCAAAGAGGATAATCTTGCCCAAAATGAAGGTTATTATGATATTTTACTTTAATTTCTATAGATTTAGAGCATACTAGTGAATGAATATCTGAGTCTCAGTCAGGTAAAACTACCCCCCTGGGTATATATACTGTGGGCCATCCCAGATATGAAAATCAGAAATGATATGACTTTGGAGGTGTGGTTCACTCTCATCAGTCTGCCAAAGAGCTGGAGCTGACCTCCAACTACAGGTTTTAAAAGGCTCACAGTTCTGAGTTCAAATTGAAAGTTAATATTTAAATAATGCTAAGAAGCATATTTGTAGACTGTAGGAGAAACACTGCTATTATAGGAAGATGAAGTAGGTAAAGTGGGTACCATTGTTATATAGTAGCTTTAAGGGCACTAGAAGAAATGCTAAAAAACTCCATTGCTCCAAAGCTGTGCTTTCATATTTTAATTAGGATAATAGGACTATGGTTAATGCAAGGTTAAAGTCGATTCAACTCCACAATTATTTATCATTTCCTTATAGACTGAGTAGTATGGTTATTTTGAATTACAAAAATGATTTTAAAATGCCCCCTCCCCTTTTTAAGAATGACTTAATATTGTTGATAAATCCAAACCCTTGTTTACTTAGGAATATTAAAGCTGTGGAAGAGATGCTCTTGAAATGCTTTTCATTGAATAAGGACACTTTGTTGAGGGAAAATGTCCAGAGAATGAATTGCTTTCTCCGAAATGTAGGTTTTGGTGGAGTATTGGAATGGCATAGTGCAGAAGAATAAAAGGAGTTAGTGTTGGATGCTGATAAATAAATCAATTATAAAAGTATATTGCTTACCTAATGACATTTTCAACCCTTCCCAGAAATGTAAATGTGTTATGTTTACTTTCCAGTATTAATCAGTATTAGAAAGAAAGACTATTAAAAAGTTCATTTGGAAATTTTATGTATAGCTAGATATAACATTTTGTGACTGTGTACTGTGCAAAAGTCAATTGTTTTAAAAAGTATGTTGTTGCTCATTCGTTTTATTTTCTTTTTTTCTAATCCACCTAGAGTATGCAGAAAAATAGAGCACTTACATACCTGAGTAATAGAACATGATCAAAATTATTCCTTTTTTTAAGGATTATTTCTTGCCAAGTTGAAAAACGCAATAAGGTATTTTCTATATTTGAATCTATGTGTACTTTATCTTCATTTGTCCATATTTCAAGTCCAACCAATGTCACATGAATGTCCAAAATTTTATAAATCTGTTCAAAGGAGAAATTAATTTTCACAGAGTCAATTTACAGAAGGATAGTTCATCATTATATATTCCTCTACAATAAAAAGTAATAATTTTAACATGTGAAGTACTATAACAAAAAGTGTAGGCCTTATTTTACAAATGGTTATATTGGGGATCCCTGGGTGCGCAGCGGTTTGGCACCTGCCTTTGGCCCAGGGCGCGATCCTGGAGACCGGGGATCGAATCCCACATCGGGCTCCTGGTGCATGGAGCCTGCTTCTCCCTCTGCCTGTGTCCCTGCCTCTCTCTCTCTCTCTCTCTCTCTGTTACTATCATAAATAAATAAAAATTTAAAAAAATATGTGCTCTTTAAAAAAAAAACAAATGTTATATTGAAATAGAACGTAAATTGCTCAGAATACTGAGTGAATTGCCATGACCAACAAAGAAACTTAACTAAAAAAAAAGAAAAATATGGTTCCCCTTGAATATCATAAACCTTACAGTCACTGGGCTCAAGATGTGTCCATTAAATAATTTAATAAAACTCTGAGATTATAACTGACCTGAAGATGTGAGTTTACTAACAGTGGCACACAGAGGAATGAATGTTCTTTATCTATCTCTCTATTTAAGTCATTAATTAGTTCTATGGCAAATTAGAACTGATACTGGCTTTTAAAAAGCAATAGCTTAGCTGTCATATTTTGTTTGATTTTTGGAGCTACTTTGTCGTCTGTGAAATCTTCTTGGAGACTGCTCAAAACAGGTGCAAATAGCTATAGCCCATAGCCTTCTCACCCCATTCCCATTTGCTTTTGTAAACACTAAGTTGGTAGATCCTCTGATGCCAGCACAAAGAAGACAGAATTGAGGCAACTATTAAGAGGATTTTTAGACCGTAAAAATGTTATATCAATTTTATATTTCATAATAGCCAGTACAAAGTAGGCTGGAAGAATGAATGAAGAACTATGAACATTGAGTTAAGAGTAGAAATGAAGAGGTCACTCACTCAGTATTAGTAGAGGATGCAAACAGTTATTAAGAAGTGTGATACATCATGGGTATAGCAACACTGTGTTAAGTATCTAATTTTCTTAACCTGCATAATATGAATATATTGAATTCTACCTGTCAACATAGTCCAACAAAGTCATTTCATAAGCATGAGAACTAGGCCTCCTTTAAACTCTCATGAAGTTAGACCTTTAGTCAAATCATGATCTCAAGTCCATACTGGAACCTATAATGTCTATTCCTTTTGACCCTGACTTTACTGTGGAATAAACCTTATAAGTGAGGTCCCACAGAAAGAATTTCTTTTAACCTTGCTCATTGGAGTCTCTACAACTCATGAGTGGGCTTTAGGTCCATAAAACTGGGGAAAGTGCCAATGGTAACAAAATTTGTCATCTGTCATCCTATGAATGTACTCTCTTCTAATGAGAAATTATCCTATAAAATAAAACCTTGCTGCATCTATAGAATGCTTGGATGGGTTTGGAGATACCTATTCAGGAAATTGTAAAGAGTTGATTCGTTCTTCATAGTAAAGAAAAAACTTTGGATCCCTGGGTGGCGCAGTGGTTTAGCGCCTGCCTTTGGCCCAGGACGCGATCCTGGAGACCCGGGATCAAATCCCACATCAGGCTCCCACATCAGGCTCCCGGTGCATGGAGCCTGCTTCTCCCTCTGCCTGTGTCTCTGCCTCTCTCTCTCTCTCTCTGTGTGTGTGACTGTCATAAATAAATTAAAAAAAAATTAAAAAAATAAAGAAAAAACTTTGAAAATTCCTTTTTTTTTTCAAATATTTTATTTATTTATTCATGAGAGACACACAGAGAGGCAGAGACAGAGGCAGAGGGAGAAGCAGGCTCCCCACAGGAAGCCCGATGTGGGACTTGATCCTGGGATCCCAGGATCATGCCTTGAGCCAAAGGCAGATGCTCAACCACTGAGCCACCCAGGCACCCCAAACTTTGAAATTTCTAAGATAAAAAGGTAAAGGCAATATGAAAGTAAATGAGAGAGGATGCAGTAAAATAATGTGGAGGATAAAGGACCAGTATGACTTCCCAATCTAAACTGGAAATCTTTAGTAAAAGCTCAGTAATATGCACCCAGTTTTGTATGTATGTTTACTTTGCCAATGGGAACCCAAAGAGAAAGACTGAGTCTTATATTTAGATCAGTGTTAGGGTAGTAATAAAGACAATTGCAAAATATAAGAAACAGAACAAGAGGAGTTTGAGCTGAGAAGCAGAGGAGCAGAGCTGATCAACCCCAGAGCAAAATCAGTACCAGGCATGAGCCCTTCCACTATACACACACACAGGGGGATTAATTCACACACAAAGCCAAGAGTAGCTCCTGGGATTTCCTGATTGAAGATTGGGAAATTGAGAGTAGCCTAGGCAAGACAACTGAGACATAGCCCCACTCACCATGGGGAGTCTTCTCATTGGATCTGACCAGAAGAGACGGTGACATTCCTGAAATGTGTGTGAATCAGTGATGGTTTGAGAAAGAAGTGGATAGGTGGAGCTGATTACTCTCAGAAAAAAGCCAATACAGGTATTCCTTGATTTTTGAGTTTGTTTTATGCCATTTTGCTTTCACAAAAGACCTACATTAGAATTTGTTTTCACTGAAGAAAAGAAATCTGAAGAAAATTTTTGCTTTCATGAGATAGGGCAAAAAGGAAAAATAATGCTCAGTGTTTGTTTTGTGGTGAGTCATTATAGAGGCAGCACATACCTTAGGTAGGTGGCACTGCCAAGCTCTTTCTCCAGGAACCACGCTCAGAATCACAGTATCAAGCTGCCATAGATTTGAACTTTGTCTTTGAGCACCAGTGCTTTATATCAATTTATTTTGTGCATTTGTTAGCAAGATGTTACCTCAGGTACCAGAAAAGCCTAAAAGAGGTTGTTTTTTTGGCTCAAAAACATTCCCATATAAATTAATAGTAATTGTTTCTTTGATTTGTGCTATTTTGGCCTATGAAAGTTTTCTCCTAATATCTGAAAGTAGAGCATTCCTGTTAAATCTTTCATAGGAATGCTCTACTTTCAGATATGAGGAGAAACCTATACCAAGTGTGGAGGCTTCCTGAGTTACACACAGGCAGGGGAATTAATTTTTAGCCAAGGTGAGGGTAGTTTCTGGCCCCTTCTAACTGGAGAGCCTCTTTGGGAAATTGAGAGTTGTCTGGAGTCGCTACCCAGGCAAGGAGAATGAGACATAGTCCACCCATGGTGAAGAGAGCCTTTTTGTTCCAACTGACTGAAGTTTGGTAAAACAGATGAAAGCTGTGCATCCCAGAAAACTCCAGAAAGGCACAAGAGAAAGGCAGACATAGCTATAGTTTGCAGAGCAAAGCCAGTGGCCCTGTTTGGCTGCGGCTTTTGGGGTGCAGTTTAGCTTAAGTTAAGACAACAAAGATATAGTCCAGCTTTAAAGCTGCTTTTTCTATTGCACCAGGACAGGGAATCTAATTCATAGTCCTGGTCATCACTGAATATAGTTTTCAGTATGTCCAACCAGGCAGCCTAACCAGAGCACATGGGAAGGTGTGTAATCCGTTCAACAGCCTTATGTATAGGTGACTCTTGGACAGATAGCACAGGCCTTGGTTTCCTCCATAGAACAAAACTGATGTCCTTCTCTGATCAGGGAATTCTGTGCACATTCTGAGCTGTTTTGTGCCCTCAAACAGTGAGTTGTGTAGGCACTGGGCCTTATCCAGGGAAAGTAATTCATAGTTCCATGTATTACTGAATATAGTACTCACTTTCTGGTCTAGTAAGCCTGACTAGAAAATACAGGCAACTGGGGAGCCCATCCTGCATCCTCACTTGGCAAGGGAACCAAGCTTGCAGGGCTATACAACTGTTCTTAGCCAGTGGCATAACTTGCTTCTCCATCCTCAGAGATGAAACTGTTATATCCAAAAATAGACCAGAGTAGAAGCATAGTCTTCTCAAAGACATTATCTGCAGACACACATAGAAACCCAAACAGAGCTGACTGGTAAAGAACTATCTCTGCCAAAGAAAATCTATACATCTGGAAGAATCTCCCATTCAATGTTATTTGAATGTACAGATACCAATGTAAAGAATCAAACATCATTAAAAATCAGGTAAATAGTGTAAAATGTAAAGAGGAGAAAAAAAAGCATAAAGTATAAGTTGTTATAAGTATAAATTAGGATGTGATAAGTTTGATATTTTATATAAACCTCATGATAACCTCAAGGGAAAACTTTCTGATAATTAGATGCATACAATAAAGAAGTCAAAGCATACCAATTACCAATATCAAAGACATCAAAATACAGAAAAGGACGGTAGGATAAGAAATAGGGAAGAATGGATCTACAAAACTAAGAAAACAATTAACAAAATGGCAATAGCAAGTCCCTACCTATCAATAATTACTATAAATGTAAACAAATTTAATTTCCCAATCAAAAGATATAGGGTGGCTGAATGTATAAAAAAGCAAAATCCAACAATATACAGCATACAAAAGACATGTTAGACCTAAATACACACATACACTGAAAATGAAGGGATGGAAAAAGACATTTCAAGCAAATAATACCCCCCCCAAAAAAAGCAAGGGTAACTATACATATATCAAAGTAGATTTTAAACTAAAAATGGTAAAAAGAGATAAAGATCACTACATGATGATAAAGGGGTCAATATATCAAGAAGACATAATTGTAAGTATTTATGTGCCCAATATTGGAAAATCTAAATATAAAAACAAAAACTAAAAGAACTGAAGGGAGAAATTAAAAAAAATGTTTTAATACTCCATACTGAACAATGGATAGATCATCCAGACAGAGAATCAATAAGCAAACAGTGCATTTGTACAATACTCTAGTCCTAACAGATATATACAGAACATTCTATCTAACAATAGCAGAATACATATTCTTATGTGCACATATTTTTTAGAATAGATCATATGTTAGGTTTCAAAACAATTCTTAGCAAATTCAAAAATCATTAAAAAATCATACCAAGTATCTTTTCTGAACATAATGGTATAGAACTAGAAACCAATAATAAGAGGAAAACAGAAACGTAAACTAAACAACACTCTCCTGAACAATTAATGGATCAAAGAAGAAATTAAAGGGGAAATAAAAGAGCTTCTTAAGACAATGAAAATGGAACACAACGTGAAGAACTTATGGGATATAGCAAAAACAGTTCAAGAGGAAAGAAAGTTCATAACCGTAAATGCCTACATTAAGAAATAAGAAACATCTGAGGTAAACAACATAACTCTACACCTTGAAGAATTATATATTAACAGCAACAACAGAAACAGTCCGAACATAGCCAAAGAAAGGAAATAATAAAGATTATAGGAGAAATAAATGAAATAGAGAACAGAAAAACATTGTAAAAGATTAGCTAAACTAAGAGTTGATTCTTTAAAAAGATGAAGAAAATGGACACACGCTAACTAGACTAAGGAAAAAGAAAAGGGACTAAGATCAACAAAATTATAAATGAAAAAGGAGATTACAATGGATACCACAGATATTTAAAAGATAAGAGGCTGCTATGCACAACTATATGACAAAAAACTGGATGCCTAGAAGAAATGCAAATATTCTTGGTACTATATGATGTACCAAGATCAAATCAGTAGAAATAGAAACTCTGAATAGACCAATTACTAGTAAGGAGATTGAACCAGTAATCAACAATATTCTAATGAAGAAAAGTCCAGGACCAGATAGCTTTACTAGTGAATTATATCAAACATTTAAAGAATTAATATCATTCTCATACTGCAGGCTAATACCTCTGATGAGTACAAATGCAAAAGTTCTCAATAAAATACTGCCAAACTGATTTCAGCAACACATTAAAGAATCATTCACATGATCAAGTGAAATTTATCCCTGAGATGTGAGGATCATTCAACATAAGCAGACCAATGAATGTGATACATTAATAGAATCAAAGAAATGAATCGTAAGAATCATATCTCAGCTTAGCAGATTAATTTCATTTGTTATTTTAAAAAAACTTTTAACAAATTAGGCATAGAAGGAACACATCCCAACATAATCAAGGCCATATATGACAAACCCATCTCTAATATCATGCTCAGTGGTGACAGGCTGAAAACTTTTCCTCTAAAATAAAGAAAGGGGAACCTGTGTGGCTCAGTTGGTTAAGAATCCAACTCTTGATTTTGGCTCAGGTCATGATCTCGGAGTCATGAAATCAAGCCTTGTTTCAGGCTTCACACTGGACATGGATCCTACTTAAGTTTCTCTCTCTCTCTCTCTCTCTCTCCCTCTCTTTCAATCTGTCTCTCCCCCTCTGCCCACTCCCTGACTTTAATGTTCTCTCTCTCTTACTCTCTCCAAAGAAGGAGAAGAAAAGAAGAAGAAGAAGAAGAAGAAGAAGAAGAAGAAGAAGAAGAAGAAGAAGAAGAACAAAAGAAAAGAAAGAAAGAAAAGAAAAGAAAAGAAAAGAAAAGAAAAAGAAAGGAAAGAAAGAACAAAAGTGTCCACTCTTACCATCCTTATTCAATATAGTACTAGATGCCCTACCTAGAGCAATCAGACAAGAAAAAGAGATTAAAGGTATTAGAATTAGTAAGAAAAGAGTAAACCTGTCTCTATTTGCAGCCATGATTTTATATATAGAAAATCCTAAAGACAACCAAAAATGATTAGATGTAATCAATGGATGTGTAAATTTGCAGGGTACAAAATTAACATGCAAACATTTGGTAGCATTTATATACAATAACAAAGAAATTTCTGAAAAAGAAGCAAAGAGATTGATCCCATATCCATGAACATCAAAAACAATAAAATTTGGGCAGCCCAGGTGGCTCAGCGGTTTAGCGCCGCCTTCGGCCCAGGGCGTGATACTGGAGACCCGGGATGGAGTCCCCCGTTGGGCTCCCTGCATGGGGCCTGCTTCTCCCTCTGCCTGTGTCTCTGCTTGTGTCTCTACCTCTGTGTGTGTGTCTCTCTCATTAATAGTAAATAAAATCTTTAAAAAAAAAACAATAAAATTTTAGGAATAAATTTACGGAAGTGAAAGATGTCTATACTGAAAATGAGAGGTTGATAAAAGAAATCAAAGAAGACACAAATAAATGCAAAAATATCCCCTGTTCATAGACTGGGAGAATTAATATTGTAAAAATATCAATACTACTGAAAGCATTTATATACTCAATGTAATCCCTATCAAGATTCCAATGACATTTTTTTATAGAAGTAGAAAAAACACTACGAAAGTTTATATGGAACACAAAACACTTCAAATAGCCGAAGAAATCCTGAGAAATACAAACAAAGCAGGAGCATCACACTTCCTGATCTTAAGTTATAAATCTACAGTCATCAAAACAAAATGGTACTGGCATATAAACATACAAATAGTTTAATGGAACATAATCAATAGCCCAGAAATAAATCCAAGCAAACAGAGTCAACTAATATTTTTTAAAGATTCATTTATTTTAAGAAATTCATTTATTTATGAGAGAGAGAGAGTCGAGGGGAGGGGCATAGGGAGAAGGAAAGAGGAAGTGGACTTCCCACTGAGCACAGAGACATGTGGGGCTTGATCCCAAGACATGGAAATGGTGATCTAAGCTGAAACCAAGAGTCAGAAGTTCAACTGACTGAGCCACCCAGGCACTCCTAGGGTCAACTAATCTTTGACAAGGAAGTCAAGAATACTCAATGGACAAAGCACAATCTCTTTAATAAATGGCACTGTGACAATTGAATATTTACATATAAAAGAATGAAACTGGATTCTTATACCACTCATAGAAATTAACTCAAATGGTTGAAAACATAAATTGAGACCATGATAATTATGGAAGAAAACAGAAATAAAGCTCCTTGACATGGGTCTTAGTAATGATTATTGAGATATGATGCCTAAAGCACAAGCAATGAAATAAGAAATAAACAAGTGGGACTGCATCAAACTAAAAAGCTTCTGCACAGCAAAGGAAACTAGTAAAAGAGTGAAAAGACAAATTATGGAATGTGGAAAAATATTTACAAGCCATATATCTGATAAGGGGTTAATATCCAACACATATAAACAACTTAGCAACCTAGTAGCAAAAGAAAATAAATTCTAATTCAAAAATGGGCAAAGTACCTGAATAGACATTCCTTCAAAAGAATACATGAAAGGTCAACAAGTGCATGAAAAGATTTTCAACATCTCTGGTCACTAGGATAATGTAAATTAAAATCACAATGACATAACATCTCATGCTTCTTAGAATGGCCATCATCAAAAAGACAAGAAAGAACAAATGCTGGTATGGATGTAGTGGAAAAAAAAAAAAAGAACCCTTGAGCACTGTTGGTGAGATTGTAAATTGATATAGCCATTATGGAAAACAGCATGGAAGATCCTCAAAAAATTTAAAAATTGAACTATTATATGATCCACATTTCCACATGTATATTGATATATTCTTACTACAGTAGGTTCAGCTAACAAATTAAAGGAATATATCAAAGGAAACAAAAGCACCAATTCAAAAATATATCTGCACCCCTATGTTTATGCCAGCATTATTAAATAGTCAAAACATGAAACAGTCTAAGTGTCCAATAATGGATGAATGGAAGAATTTATAGTAGCCATATAAAATGAAATATTATTCAGCCATAAAAAAACAAGGATATCCTACCATTTTTTTATAACATAGATTATCCTGGAGGATATTATGCTAAGTGAAATAAATCAGACAGAGAAAGAAAAATACTATATGATCTCACTTATATACGGAATGAAAAAAAATTCTTAGGAAAAGTGATCAGACTTGTGGTTACCACAGGAGGGGTATGGAGAGAAGGGGAAATTAGAGGAAGGTGGTCAAAAGGTACAAACTTCCAGTGATAAGTAAGTACTAGAAATGTACAATATGATGACTACAGCTAACCCCGCTAAATGATAGATAGGAAAGTTGCTAAGAGTAGATACTTAGAGGTCTTATCGCAAGGAGATTATTTTTCCTTTATTCTTTTATTTTTTCTTTTCTTTTCACTACACATATATGAGAAGATGGATGTTAGCTGAACCTACTGTGATAATCATTTCACAGTTTATGTTAAACCATTGGTGCTGTATGCCTTATAAACAGTGCATGTCCATTATTTCTCAAATAAAACTGGAAAAATGCTTTAGCAGCCTCTATGGTTAGGAGAAAAGATAGTTACAAAAACTAAAAGCATTATCAGAAAAATAAGATCAGACCCAAGTCACAAATAAACTTACAAAAGCCCTTATCAATCAATCAATAAAAAGAAACAGGTGAAACACTATTCCATTCCACATTGCTTCTACCTTTTAGAAAAATATGAGGAGGATTTTTAATTTCCATAGACATAGTTTTAAAGTTCAGAGAAGTTCTACTTCTGGCTAAGATGTATAAAGTTGGAAGGAATGTTGCTTCTACCCTGACAAAAAGAAAAAGCCAGAGAATCTACAACCTCATATCATATCAGACCGTAAGTTAATTGAGGTAACAGCGCAAATGAGTAGCCCAAAATCTAAGGGAAGATTTCCTCCTTTGGGGACAGATAGTACTAGAGCATCTCCCAGTGGCAGAGCATGATAAAAAGAGATACTGAGCCAAGAATAATTGTAAAGAATTGCTAAAGGCATGTGTGGGATAAAATGAGAGTATAGGACCTTCTGAAAATATAAACACAAGGAATTTCACACCTATGCTCAGAATCTTCATGAGCCTCCTCTGGATGTGCATGAAACCGTGGAGGGTGGAGTTAAGAGACTGGGAATAATACATGAAAGGTCAACAAGCGCATGAAAAGATTTTCAACATCTCTGGTCACTGGGCCTGGAGGATGGGAGAAGCTGTTGCTTTGGGAACATCTTTAAACCCACCAGATTCTTGCTCTCCACAAAGAAACAAAAGCATTAAACTGCTGCATGACTTTCAGCAAATATATATATTTTTTTCTGTTCTAATCTTATTTCTTCTTTCCCTGTGCTGTGGGCTTAGTTTGTTCTTTTTGTAGTTCCTTAAGGTATAACATTGCTGTTTATTTGATATTTTCTTTTTAATTAATGTATGTATGCATTTACATCTATAGACTTTCCTCCTGGAACTGCTTTTACTGGATCCCATAAGTTTTGGTATGTTTTGCTTCCATTTTTGTTAGTATCAAGATATATTTTTATTTTACCTTTCTTTTATTCTTTGATCCATTTATTGTTCAGGAGTGTGTTCTTTAATTTCCACATACTTATAAATTTTCCAGTAATCTTGTCATTATACTTGATATAATTTCTGTCTTTTTGAATTTGTTCAAAGATTTGCTTTGTGGCCCACTATATAATATATACTATGGAATAGTCCATCTGATCTTGAGAAGAAATGGTGTATTCTGTTTCTCTTGGATGGAATGTTCTGTATATACCTGTTGGCTTCATTTGGCCTATAGTGTTGTTCAAAACCACTCTTTATTGATTATCTGTCTGGATGACATATCCATTGTTGAGAGTGGGGCTTTTTTTTTATGCTCCCAGAACTCAAGTGAAAACTGATTGTTGCTGAAAGAAGGGGAAAGAAAAAAAAGCCTTCTACCCCTGGAGGAGAAGCAGGAAGGAGGAAACCTAAGGGCAGAACATTCAATGTCTCCTACCAATGAAGGAAGAGCACAAACAGAATAATTTACCCAAAGACCCATGGACAAAGCTTTTATAAGACAGGATAGATCAGGACAATAAAATGTCCCGGTCCCATAACTAGGGTGGTAATTACTGAGTGACCAACAAGAATAGATTACTATTGAAGAAGAGATAAGAATGTAAGTGGAGATAATTGAGCACTGGTCCTTGATAAAGGCCTGAAGTTGAGGGCAAACAGAAACAATCTCTCCAACAATGCTAGGGCAGTGATTTTAAATGCATTAGTGGATTTGATTTATGTACAATAAATATTCAAGTCTTTATACAGAGCTTTATAAATTTTGTGATTAGTAATCAATATTTGAAAACGTCTTAAATATTAAATGTCATTTACTTAGAAAACCAAAACGTCAGTGCTGGTTAATTTATTGCTGTGAATTTTTCAGTGGATTTTGGCTAATTATTCCACATGGTAAAAAATTTATGTTTTGGGCTATCTCAATACCAAGGTTACCACAAAACCAGCAGCCACCTATCTTAAAATCTTCTTCCATTTGCATTTTTAGCTTGATTCAAGCTGTAGCAGATCTTACCATGTTGACAAAATTGACCATTCCCCAAATTCTGTTCCTCAGCTTACTGAGAGGAGAACTATTCCTGCGATACTGGAAATAAAACATCAGTTCAACATTCATTAATAATAGGAGATAAATAAAAACTCAATAAAATACTTCTCTCAATATGAGACATTTTCAAGAAAAAAATTATTGGCATTCTTTCTGGTCAGGTAAAAATGGGCAATTTATGCAGAATTATATTTTTGATATAAAATAACTACATAAAGCAGTTTCTAAGGACATGGTTCAGCTTAAGGTTTTCTTCATAACCTTATCCCCCTTTCACATTACAATATATTACAGTACATTGATTTATTAAGCGAACTGATAAGTGTCCTTTAGAGTCCATATTTATCATGGTGGTGAAACAAAACTTGTTAAAGCTCCATAGAAACCATTGTATTGTAAAAAACCAGAAACTTTTATCAGACCCTCTATGTCCATGTCATCACAAATTAAGGAATGTAATCAAGTACCACCCTAGAGCCAGAGATGTGATGGAGAAGTGCAGGAAATTGTGGCTCCCCCTTCTATTTAGGGAAAGCCTGAGAGGATGAAGTAGACTTTCCTTCTGTAGACTATTCTGCTTTTTTTTTTTCCCTTTCTACAAATGGAATTTACATTTGTGCCATGAGGATCTTCTTCTTAGCATTATCAACTTAGCCTGATAAATTATACTTTATAATGACAAAAGTATCCCATAAGGATAAATGCAAATGATCAAACTTGTTTTATAATAAAAATTAAAAGAAGCATGGCTTTTCTGAATCCTGTAAGTTACTATTCCATTGCTCTCCTGTTATCTCACGTACCTAAATACCTCAAAGATATAACTTTAGACTCTCTTCACTTCTCATCTCTCATTCTTTACACAACCTACTACTATTCATTGGTTCAACTGCCTCTATTCCATTAAAACTATTCTTGACAGGAACATAAATGTCCTCCTAGTTATCCAATCCATTTGAACACCTTTTCCTCATCTTCCTGGTCATCTTGTTTACCTTTAATATTGACCATTTTCTCTTT